>NC_071977.1:10935111-11130976 GCF_026283585.1 Hylaeus volcanicus
GTATACATCCACTAAGAATAGTGAAGGTACACATTCCCTAATAATAGTCATGGTGTACATCCACTAAAAGCAATGATGGTATACATCCACTAAGAATGGTGAAGGTACACATTCCCTAATAATAATCGGGGTGTTCATCTTCTAATAATAATGATGATGTACATCCATTAATAATAAATAACTGTACAAGACCACTCCCCACGACAAACCCAAAATTTGAAAATCCAGAAGAATGAAAAGACGAACAAAAATCCCTCACCACCCGATCAACAATCGTCATCGATGGACGATGTCACGGTTGACGAACCTTCGGCGTGAGGGAGCCAAGGTCGGTACAGGATAAGCCGTCCGTTTTTCAGGCTGCCAGCCGTACAGCCGGCGACACACTTGCGAGACGTTGACCTCGCGACCGGCTGTGTAAACACGGTGAATATCTTCATTTGCGTGTTTGTAGGCGGCCGTGGAGCCGAGAGAGGCCCGTATGCACGCGGAATAAGTGGGCAGCTGGCGACGGCTCCGCAGCTCGAATCCTATCTGGGTAACCCGGTCCCAGAAACTCGTTCCGCCCTTCCGCGGATCCAGCTGAACCATACGCGGTACACTTCCAGCCAGGAAGCGGACACGTCGAAATTCTTTCACCGATACGAGCCCCTTGCCGCTTCCTCGTGGGTGAACAGGAATGGCGATCGATTACGTTTACAGGGAACAATGGCTAGAGTCTTCGGTGCTATAGTTTGCATCGAGGATGACGCGCGTGAGTCACGGACGAGTGCGACGACCACTCTTTGAAGAGACCATTGGAAGATGTTGAAAAACCATTTTGGTACCTTGTAACTTTGATACTCGACAGATTTAGAGAATTCTTTTTCAAGTTCTGCTGATCAAATTAATATGTGAAACATAACTTCAAAGGTTATGGAAGAATAAAATCACTCTCTTTCTATAGTTTAATTACATAATAACATTTCTGTAGCTTTTTTCATTGCATATAAACACGATAACCTCCCCCATCAAATCCAGCCTATGGAAGCTCGCGGATTAATATTCTTTTCTTTTTCGTTTAATATTCACTGCACCTAAAAATACGAGTTATTGCAAAAGGTACGCCATCAAGCTGTCACGACACTGATAATGCGAAACACAAGTTTGCATTTACTGTTCGCGGGATAAAACAACGCGAGATATTCGGGCGGAGGACGACACGAGTAAAAAAAGCGAGGTCCAGCATTTCGCGACTTATGTGGGTAACCCAGTTCCAAAACTTGTTTCGCCCTTTCAAGGATCAGCAAAGTCGAGTTTCTTCGAAGCCTCCAGGAAGTAACAGGCTTGTTGTCGCACGACAACATTTTTTTCTTCCAAAGTGGGTCCACGTTCTCGCAGAACGATGTATGAGCCAATGAATATTAAAAGGAAACGTGTGGAAGGGCAAGTATGAGAACAAAGTGGCAGAGTGAGTGAAGAGTAAAGTAAATAATATTTAATAAATAAACTGATCCAAATGTAATAAATACTGTGGATTCCATTCTGATGTGTTTTATCTCTTCAGACACAAATTATTTTGTTTTAATTTACATCAGCTGTCCTTGCTCTTCTCTGTTCGAAAGGAACACAAATTCTAACTATTATTGATCTTGTGACTAAGAATATTCATTTAGAATATTTGCGATTGCTCTTATATTAGGGTACTTAAAATAAATGAAAACTTGGCCACTACTTTTGAGGACATTAAAAAACAATTGCAGAATATATAGACAAGACCGATAAGGACGATTGCGTAAGTAGAACTGTCCCAAACATGACATCAATCATCAGGATAGCGATAGGATATTTCCCTAGGCAGTCAGGGAACAATGACACTGGCCGAATCGGTGAATAGGTGGAAAAACCCATGCTCATAATCGTTGGACACATCGATTTATGGGCGAGATACCGCAAGTTATCGACCTACATAGTTCCGAAGGCAGTTTGCTGCATCTGTTAACGCTGTAAATCACCGAGGAACAATTCCAGTTATTTCAAAACACGTGGTTCACTTGTTAGTACAACAGTGTAGGAATTTCGCAAGCGAACGCATTAACGCCTTCGCTCGATTCTGAAACCCGTGTTCTGGTATTCTTTTAAGCTTCGTACGTTAAACCCATGACAAACACCATCCACGAGGTTAACACGAATAGCAGTTCGTCGTGAGACGATAAGATTTGCATAAGAGCCGTAAAATTTAAATCGAATGAGACCAAATTAGCAAGATACAGTGAAACATAAAGACCTTTCTAATCATTACAAATTAAACGAACCCTATAATTTCAAATATAAAATATTTTATCTCAAGTAAAACGATCGAAAGCTTATGCTGTCCTCGAGATTCCAGTCACATTAGCTAAGCTACGGAGATAAAATTTCATCTCGAGACTGTTGAAGATTACATAATTTAAACCTTGTCCCAGTATTTAATTTTTGTAACCTCACCAAATTCACGAATCCTGTCTAGACTAATCTTAGACTTATTTTCATGAACATCTCACCTTTGGAATTGATTGTTATAATTCCTCGATGGAAAATCCTGTCATTCATTTCTGGTGACCAATGTGTTAAACGATGACGTAATAATTTCCATTGCATGAATTTGAACCCCGTAGAAATTGTCACGAATTTAAGCCTGGCGTTAAACTGTGCACTCATATACTTTTGACCGACAGTGTAATTAATTCCAAGTATAAAATCACTCAAAGCCTTGAACTATCATTGAAATAATATTATACCCATTTCTGTTAGATACTTCCGAAAATAATTGTCTACCGGGTGGAACTCTGGAACGGTAACACGCTCTGATAACAAGGATCCAGTACCGTCTGTCGACGTTGGAAAGGAGAAACCGATATCGGAGCACCTCTCGATCTCTGGTGTCGCGTGAACCATCGGTAGACTTTCTCCACTGGATTGGAAATCCAGGGAATACTGGATATCCCGACAACTGGAGAACGTGAACTTTCGAATGCGTAGGTTATTCCTGCGTCACCTATCGGGATCGTTAACTAGTTAACTAATGTCGTGCATTCGATTCCCTTTCGCCGGGGAGTCTAAACAGAGCCACTTCTGCCTTTTCGTTTCCACTTTAATTAACTTCTTGTTACGTCTGTAGAAAGGATCCTCACGCTCTCCCTTCCCTCCAACGATGGAGCATTCCTACTTTCGCGACTGTTAAAGATTTCGACATGCACCGAGATTTATGGCACGTGAGGTGCCTTTTTCGCCGTTCTCGACGTTGTGCATTTTTCGTTTGATTTTTTGCTCTAGTAGGTACTGGCGTGTACTGTTACTCGTCGAGTGGAAGATTCCAATTGAAAATAAAGAAATTAAAGGGATTAGATTTTTGGAATGGGATCATTTAAGTGTTAACCTCTTGAGGGACAAATTTAAATGGATTTCTTTTTGCTCTAATTAAATAGACACAAACCAAAGCAACCTTTATCTGTAAATCGTTTTTAACATACAGATGTACTGTTTTTACTTAATGATACATATTTTTTAATTTTAAAAGGTGCTGTGATAGTAAATAATGATAATATTGATATAAAAGTAAACGTACACGTATGTGTCAATACCTCTCAAGAGGTTAAAATTAAAAATTGATGAATATAATATTGAACAAGTAATAATTGAAAAATATCTTAATCTAAAAGTGCTGGTTTCGAGACTGTCCAATTGCAATATCACAATATTTAATCAGAAATCAATCAAGGCGTTGGAAACATCGAAGGTCCACAATGTAGCAACTCGTGCGCGCATTCGTTCCGTTCCTCGAACGGGCTGTTTGCATTGAAACAAAAATGTCACAAGTGACGCGTTATCCCGGAATTCTGGCAGCGGAGAAAGTGTACGTTTTCTTATTAAATATTTCACTCGCGCTGTAATTATCGGTTCGCTTATGAGTCGTTTCTTACGTAAAACGCGCCGAGGGGATGTAAAAGAAAATGTATATATGTATATCTCTGCAGATCGATCGGTAAGATAAAGCGGTCTGAGATTGTTAAATTTCATGCGTAATAAACGTAACTACATGTCAGGAATAACGCTCGTTCATCGAGACCATAACGGACGTTTAAAATTGATGTGACGCAATGGAAGGTCGACGAAATAGGCGAGTCAATCGAAATTGAACGTGACTCCTCGACGATAATGCTTGTTATCGACCGTGCTTGGTCAGAAGGAGAAACTTTTCTGTTGAATCGTGTTTGCAAAAGAAAGTATCTCGTTCCTCGAGTTACTTTTAAGAATTTTAACGGGGTTACTTCAATATATTTGTTCATTGCACAAAAAGTTGTGAAATTCGATCAAAATGGCCTCTCAAATAAATTATTTATTATTCAACGGCCAAACAAATTTTGTCGTTTAATGGTGTTAATCTTTATCATTCGGGAAAGTTATTATAAATATAAAAAGATATGATTATATCAAGTGCTTTGACACTTAAAATGTAAGATTTTCCAAAAAGTGTAGTTAATCGATTTGTGCAGCGAATGTCACGTATGTTTGTACGATTAAGATTTATATTGTATGGACGAATTTAAAAATCTGAATATACATCAATTCCCACCTTGTTCAACATATTTCAAGACGCTCGAAGACGAGACCAAACACGAGAAAAGGAATTTCGTAGCCAGCAGCGCGTCCCCCTTGACTCGCTATCGACTACAATAATGAAATACCATTATTTACGCGCGAAATTTCAATATTGTAATACCCGTCGTCGGGACTGAGCCATGAAAAAAAGACGTCAAGGATAACGGCCGAGGGGAACCAGCCGTAAAGCGAATTATTAACAGCAAGAGGGAGAAGTCGAGCCGAAAAGAAGGAGGAACGAAGAAGACTGGAAGCAGAAATTATTTGACAGCCGGGTTACCTGCGAACTAATCTAAATAAAACAAATGGTAGCAAAAATGTATCCGAGGGATGTTCTCTAAGCTGCACCGCGGCGTGTCTTCATCAGTTTCGTTCGTGCGTATTTTTCTTGCTCTTTTCGAACGTCGTCTTCCCTATTAAACGCAACCGTAGGAGCGCATTCGGGTCGGGTTCCATCGGAGCTGTACGCTATCGCTGATGTTCAAGGATAGGAGATAACCATCGGGGCGTAAAATAACAGGACGGTAAATAGTGAAAGGTTCTAGGAAAGGAAGAACTCGTGCAATAAAAGGCGATGCAAGAAGTGGGATAACATTAAAGCGTAATGAAGATTTCTGCTCGGATAGCGAGCTGCTTTCAAGCTCAGGAACTTTTCAACGTTATCTGGTTACTTTACAGACGTACATTGTTAAAAAAAAAGTAGACAGAAGGGACACTTGAATTCTTGGTTGGAAAGATTGGTTTACAAAGCTGTTCGTGAAGAGGATTTATAGTCATTGTTCTTTCAGGAACTGGTCAATGAATAGTAGTAGTTGCAAGGATATTGAACATGACTGAATTCGAAAATTAAATTCTGAAACCGACCAATAGATAATTACAACTCCTAACGACCGAACAGAGTCAATGGTAATGGAATGTTCACAAAACTACAATCAGTCCTACAACTGCCCTACTCATGCCCTCTATATTTATTCAAGAAATTTGTTCAAATTAAATGATCTCCAAAGACCAAAGAAAGTTTGTAAATTCCAAACGACCTGAACGAACAGGGTCAACGAAACGGTGCACAAGGTCCGCCGCAGCCAACGAAAAATAAACGATAGGCGTTGTAATTTATACCCTGGGCAGGGAAACCAACCGATATCGCCGTCTACTCGAATCGAAGAAGATATTCTTCGCGCAAAGGTGAAGCGCCAGGTCTTCGTCGCTCCCGTTTCAAGCGTAATTCTCGCCTGGCTAATTCGCCAGGGGCGAGAAGATGATCCCAGTCTATTAGCCGAATTTATAGGGGGCTTCGCCGAATCAAGATGCAATTTCGAGTCTTCTCACGCAGCGTAGAGCGTTGGCCATCGACGACGCAGGGAGAAAGCACCGATACAGGGGGAGGTGGATGCAGAGAAACGGTAGGTAGGGAAAAGAGCGAGAGAGGAAGTCGCGGAGTCGGGCAGGAAAGGAAGAAGAGGAAGGACACAGGGGTTCTAGGAACCGTCGTGCTCGCGCATCTTCATTATCCTCGTCCAGGGCCTAAGGGCATCCGTGTATACAACAGTAGAACCGTGCTTGGACTCGATCAATTAGCGTACAGACTTCGTGATCCGAAAGCGCAAAAAGGACCAAAAGATATGCACGTACCTATGCACTTTCTGCTTATGAAAGCAGCCTCGGTCGTGGCCGTTCCCCCCTTGCCTACGTCGAGAGCTATATAGGGATGTTTTCTGAAACGACTATCCAGATACTGGTACGTTCGCGGGCCAGGAATCCAGTATTAATAAATGCGAACGGGGCGAGCTGCTGAGCCGGTGGTTCTTGACCTTTCCCAGCACTGCGCATGGCGGATAAGCATTGGGGAGCGAAGTTCTCGATGGAGAATAAAAATAATTTGGGATGCTCAGGCTTCGAGTGTTGGGATTCGTAGGGGACATACTTTGGAATATTGATTTTTAAAATTGCTAATTTTATATACCGTTAGATGAAAGCTGCATCTGTATTTATGCATTGTGCAATAAAGGGAATTTTGAAAGACAATGTACATTATTTTATTGCATTTCGCAACTTTCATTTTATGGAGTTAATCGATTTGTGCAATGAACGTCTTATACAGGGTGAGTCTTATAACGTGACGACCTCAAATAAATCGTAAGGTATTTGTTGTACGACAAAATGTTTCAAACAAAAGTTGCATGGTATCTAGGGGGGCATGCAGTGATGTAATCTGTTTTTTATTACGACGTTATTTGAGGTCGTCACGTTATAAGACTCACCCTGTATATACACATATAATTATGCTATCTATATTGTACACATGCATAACACGTACATACTTGACATACACAAAAGACAAATGCACCCGAATCTGTCCGATAGTTGCACTTGTTTCTAGCAATTCTAAGAATGGTAGCAACCAAGAATAAAATTACTTTCAGATAAAAATAGACTTGGATCGTTTCCGACTTGGCGCATACTCTTTGCGGAAGTTTGCGTTATTGCGATTCCTGATCGAGTCTCGACGCAGCTGGGGCTTGCGTCATCGCGTAATTGTCCCGATGGAAAAAATCAAAACACGAAGTTTATTTTTAAACGACGCCCATAAAAAGTCAAGCGTAATCACGCGAGCGCGACACGCAGGCGGAAAATTGCGGAACGAGTCGGAGGATCGACGCGTGCCGCTCGATGAAACGCCCTAACGTTCGAACGAAATGAATCACGAGTTCACGTGTACGTCCAGAAAACATGATTTTAACGGTTTACGCGGCACTGGCCGCAACGAGAATCGCACGCGCCTCGGTGACAAGGGACTGTCACAAAGAACGTCCTCGTGCCAGATAAACCGAAAGAGAAAACATATTTTCACCCGGCGATAATCAGACGTTGCAGACAATCGTGAAGTAATAAGTGGAATTTGTGTAATACACCTTCCTCTAGTAATTGCAGTGAAGGAGCAGCGATTTGCGTATTAGCGAGTCTTATGGGGGATGGATTAATGCAATCAGTTCTATTTGCAAGTGGCTATTAGATTCCCGGGAATATCACGGCCATTAACGGGGACTCTAACACCTACCACGTCACTTTAATAGTATCGCAATTGGAAAAATTAATTAATTACACAAAATAATATTTTTGGAACTATTTATGGTGTGAGATGTCAATGCGGTTCAAGGATGTAGTGAATTTAATTTTATTTTGGTTTTATTTCACTAGTTAAAAATAGAGTTTATTTAACTTTTCTATGTAGTATTAATTCCTTTTAAAATTTATTTAAAGTATTTTCAAATGTTCTTATACATAATAAATATGTACGAGAAAAAACTACAAGAGAAAATATTAATAATTATACCTTACAACGATTGTTTTTAATCTTCCACGAAGTGGAACGTCAGTTACTTTCATTAGTAACGAGAATCATCACATTCTTTCGTATCGATCAAAAGCATGAAAGTTTCATCGAAGCGTGTCCCCAAGTTGAAACATATGAAACACGATCGGAATAATAATGAACACGGTCACTCGAACGATGAATCGATAGCTCGACGAATGATTGTATTCTGCTCGCAGTATATCATTTAATATTCATAAAATTTTTCTGACGTCGATATGATTCAGTATCGACTCTCTCATGACGTATGTCGTAAGATTTGTATATGCATTTCTCTTTTTAAATGTATTGGGCGCCATTTTGATTTCATTCAAGGACTTTATCATCCACAAATGTATAACAATGACGCCACGTGTCTATAAGAAATGTTTTGTTCCTTAGACAGCAATCTAAACGGCGTAGAAGATACTGGACGATGTTTCACAAATTGCCATGACGTCAAAGTTGCATCGAGATAAGAGATCGGCTTAATTGGTTTCGTTATAATTTACTTATCGTTAAACCAACGACCGACCAGTCGTTAACCGTACGCTTATCGTCAAACCGGTCAATCACTTCATTCAATCAACCAGTCTCACGCCATTAACCTACCAAGGACAAGGCAATTTGTTTGAAACAAACAAAAATACGGAGCAATATCAATCCATAATATCTGTCGACCTTAACCGTGCTGTATGCAAATAAAATATATTAAACTTCCAAAATATTAATTCAATGAATTGATTACCTCTTTGGATATTAAATTAATAATGCCTTAATAGAAGAGCAAAAATTTTCAAAATAACAGGTTTAAGAATTAGATATTGGTTGTAATTTTAAGAAAATTACTTGGCGTTGACTAAAATTCAAGAAATTAATATTCAAAAGTCACTTTCCATATAAGTCTACAAATGACCATTGTCCTCCCGTTTAAAATCGAATTTCAAACGCTTCCGACTGCGTGTCCGACAAATCGATCGAAATCGTTGATAAGCGGTGCGCTACCGATGTCGCAGCCACTTAAATTCAACGCCGCGTATATAATTATCGCCGTCCACCGCCAACTATTATTCACGGCGTCGTTGTCGAGCAGCTGTGCGTGCAACGCGCTCGTTTCCACGCACTGTATTCAAGTTTAAATCAATCAATCCGACGCGTGTGCCACTTAGCTTTAGCAACATCCCGCCGCAATGAAATATCGATCGAGACCACGTGGGCGGATTAACGGCACGGCCGCGCGCGGCAATGGGACCGCTTCAAAGTCAACTGCCCGTTTCTAGAAACAGGTAGACGGATTTCTTGTTCGCCAGCACGCGTGACCACGCCGGACAAACGGGATCGGATGGGCATTGTTTAACACTGCATTGCGTCGCACTCGGTTTCGTAACCGTGACCGCGTTGCGTTACCGGCGATGCCGTGGAGACTTCGATGGGCGCATAAACGCGATCCCATAGTGACTTCGATGCGCGCATAAACGCGATGCCTTGGTGACTTCGATGCGAGCACAAGCGTGATTCTCTGACGCCAAGCGCGTAGACAATCGACTTATCTATCTTCGAAATTATCCCTACGCTTCCAAAATTATTTTTGTCTTTTTGAATTAGTAATGTTCGTAATATTAGTAATGTTCGTAATGTTAGTAATGTAGTAATTTGTCGTATTTTGAATTAGTAATGTTCAATTATTAAATGTCATTGTATGTATTGGGGAAGGATTTTTTAATTGGACCACTTTCAACGTGATTAAAAATTGAAATATTTGAAACAAACTATAGTAATTAACATAAACTATATATCCAAAACTCAATTAATCATAACGTCAAACACATATATGTGTACAAAAATACGTCTAAAATTTTAATTTCAATACATCTAACGTTTTACTAGGAAGTAAAATGAGTGTTATTTTTCTGTCATCCCTGCTTCCCTTATATACCAATACAAACGAAACTTAAATATGTTTGATCATTAACATTTTGTATGATTCAGACGTACTGCTTTATAATAAAAATAACAATGTTACAATTTAGGTAACCCCATATACCTCGAAACGAAATTAAATATAAATAACCACGTCTTTTAGCAACATCCACGTCGATTTATTCATCTAGTTCTACCTAAATATGAATTTCACTTTCTAACTATCCCACTAGAACCAGGAATGCCGAAGAAATATTCGCCGATGACGTGCTCGTTGAAATATGAACGGCATTCTTGTAACGCAGCCTGTTGGAACAATGTACGAACTAAATCTTTGCTTTAATCTACGATTCCCTTTCAATGACCTCCCTGAAATGCACAATTATGGATCAATAATTCCGACGAACCGATGACAAATCACCGAGTCGGGACACGTTGCAACCATTCGTCATCGATTCAGACTTCAAATCACTGAGTGCGCAACTGGAACAGTCGATGATTTGCAAGTACAATTCGTCGAACGTGTCTGTCATTAACCTTTGCTATCTTCGATGGGTCGTATTTGACCCTAGAGATGAAAGTTTCTTTAAATGATTCGAGTTCTAAATTTTAAACAGAGGAACGCTTAAGACAGGAATCATTGTTGTAACATAAACTATTATAATTTCTAATCTATTATCCATTAATCTCTCAAATTAAATGTGACAGTAACCAAAGGTTAAATAACATCGTTTGAAAAATAAAATTTTACTGAAACAATTGGATTTAGATTTTCCTCATCCGTGTATTTAATTACCAGAACGTTATCTTCGAGATGACGCGTGATTCGTGTTAACGGATCAATTAGGCCGCGGTATTACGAAATTCGTATCGGGAAATTTATTCGGTGTTAATGACTCTTTAACGGCTTCACGGGCCGTGTGTTTTACGCAGCGAAAGCGAGAAGTTCGTTGAATACTAAAAGCAGGAAAATCATAGTTTTCTCCATTCTTCGGCGATGATAGAGTATTCGCAATTTAGTTGAATGTTACCTTGCGGTATAATGATATAATTACCGTGGACAACTAAGAGAAACTGGACTTTAAATGTGCGGCTTGGTTTATGATCCTGAAATTGTAAGGCACGACGAAAGTGCTTTCGTTAGCGTCGTCTTTACGCTCGTTGGTTTCAGCTATGAATACGAGAATTATGGGGAGAGAATTGTAAAGACCTAACTGTACATGGTGCGATGGTGAAAACAGGATTATGGCTATTGGGAAAAAGGTAGTTTTCCTTCGCGTAATTAATATAATTTAAGCTGCTGGTGTATGCACTTAATTGAAAATAAAATCAATTATAATTCATGAAATATTATGATTATCATGAAATAATAAAATATCATGAATTGTATTTTATTCAATCATTTTTGCCGTTATACCTGGACATGTCTGAATAATGTTAATTTCGTTGTACACTCAATAAATAAAAAAAATTTAACAGGTCAAACTGACAATGAGTTGTATGCAAAATAAATAGTATAAATCAAAATACTAATATCGACACACTCTATAAAAAACTTGTTTAAGTTTCATCTAAATAACACATCAACAGCAACAACTCGCACGACGATCATTGATGAACAGAGTGAACCACCCCCAACTTCCCACCCTCGCCAAATAAGCAACAGCAATTATACGCGAGGTTTACGATCAGGAAACGTTCTTGTCTATCCTCCGACTACGTTTATTTCCCACGAATCGTCTGTTCCCCGTTTCTCGACGCGATTTTTAGCGAACTCGTGAGATGAGCCTCGGTGGTGGACGCATGCATACACGTCGGCGCGCATATTCGCGGTGCATCGGTGCATACAACCGTGTCGGAGGAGCTGCAACGCGGCGGCGGCGGTGTAACGGCGGGCCCGTAGGTGGCTTAGTGATCTCATGTTTCATATTTATACTCTCATCTGCATATTACGAGCGGGGTGTGCCTAGGTGGCTGCTAGCCGCTCTCGTGCCCACTGACAGCTGGAATGCACTGGATTAGATTGCCCAGAGCGTTTCTGTTATACCTGCTGCGAATACTCTGTTCTTCGCTCGCCGTGACAGACATCCCTCAATATGGAAGGAGGAGGGGGCCGTTTTCTTCAATGACAGCTTCGATGATAAATCTATTTAGCCCAGTCGCTTCTCGATTCGAAAACAGCGTCGATAATGGCGTCGGGTGTTTGGTGTGAAAATAAGAAGAAGCTACGCTCCGAGGCACAATCTTCGTTCAGACTCTAGGAGCAGGGTAGTCGTCAAGTGTCAGAATTACTTTACTGTTTTTGATAGATTCATTCGACGATATTGTTCTCTCATGCGTTAGAAGAATAAGATATTGAGTAATTGCCTTTCGGCAGCTCTTAGAAAATTTACTAGAAATTCTTAGATTGATATTGGTTACTCCGCGATAGAAAAACCAAGAATTGTCCTGGGTGCCAATATGTATAATTAATATTGTGTAACCGTATCGTCTACGTTATTATTTTTATAATAAAAATTGATATTAAATATGTTTTAACGCTAAGAGAAACATGGATCTACCCAAAGTAGAGAATACATATAAAGGAACCAAGGGGTCAAAGGTCACCAGCCGCCACGCTTTGAACTCAAGCCACCAGTTCCGTTCAACGGTTGAACTCGATTCATTCGACTTCTGCGAATCCATTTCACCCGTTCACCGCGGTTCGAGGAAACCCTAGCGCGCATTCTTATATGAGAACCGTTCCCCCAAGATGGTAGTAGCTGTTACGCGGCATTAAGCGTCGAAAAATTCTTTTCTTTCGTTTTTCAATAATTACCTAAAGCGTTACGACGTTGCGTTTCCCTTCCGTCTCTTGGAACCAACGATTGACACGTTTTCCATAATTAACGGAACCGTGTCTGGCTTTCAATTAACGACGACTGCAAGGGTAAGACTCGCTCGACACGCAACCGGATAGACTTCGCAGCCTTAAAGGGAATACAATGTCGAGAGATACCTCTGCAGTAGGAGTATACGCTTGTTTACCAAATGAACGCATATCGCGTGCAATTACATCGCAATTTGCTGGCGACGACATTACCGCAGATTCGTCTGAATTGAACTGGCTGGTGGCTTGAGTTTCAATAAGAACGGAGACTTCCGTATGCGTGCAATGATTGTAATGTGTAGAGGATATTAAATAATAATAATTGCAGATACTAGACGTTGTTTGTATTGTGGTAGATGTTGGAGAGTTCTTGAATCATTCAGGAGAAATTAAATGAGTGGCTATCATTTGACGAAGTTATTTTAAAGAAATTATTTTAAATTCATCTAAAGAAATTATGACTTGTATATAATAAAATTTTGCCGTATACATAGTATTACTGTCAAGAGTGCAAATGAGTAAAATTTTATTACAATATTGATTAAAAATCCAAACTATAATTCAAGTCTTAAATGTTGTTCAAAGAGCAACAGTCGCTCGTTATTAGAAATTTGCATCCCTGATCGAGAGTGTAATCGTGGCCGAATTCGTATTAACAGCATATCCTCGATTTCTGAAGCGAGAAACGATTGTATTCAGAAGAATCATAAGAATATTACGGGTCCGCGAGCGACCAGTGCATAGACCACAACGATTTTTCTGCCGAGACTCGTTGAACCGGAGTGAAATGTTACCTCTCCCTTGGTCGCTCCTCTCGCTTAACCGCGGTGTAATGTTACTACGTAAAGGTGCACTCCATAAAGTCCCATAAAAGTTCCCCCCGCAACTAGCCTTTCGGAACGCTCGTGCATGGAAAATATCATTTTTTATCGGGCTCGGGACGTGACACGTGCAGGAATCTTAAATATAGGTTGCTGGCCAACAAATTCGCCACGCACAACAAGCTTATGCACAGCTGAAGTTTAGAAGCAGCACCTCCTTGCACAATTTACCTTCTGAATATGTCTTTCGCGATGAATTTTTAACTTTATTTTAGTTAATTGCTTCGTGTCTTCATTGCACTGTTTAGGAGAACCATATGAGATGAATGAGTTACGTGCTACAATTGAGCTGATCACTACACAAATAATTAACTCTACTTTTTGAGAATTTTTATATTTAAGTGCCAAAACACTTTAACTTTCCTGAATAATAAAGATTGACGCCATTAAAAGACAAAATTCTTTTGGCCATTGGATAATGAAGAATTTATTTCAGAGGCGATTTTGATCGCATTTCTCAACTTTTCGTTTTATAGAGTTAATCGATTTATGCAATGGACGGCTCAATTGTGCAAAGGAGGTAACTGCTGATCTAATCTAATCTCGCGAATGTTTACTGTTGCATGAATAAATATTTTCTGGTTCTATCGAGCAAACGTAGCAGGATTAAGAAACGAACCACTGGAAACTAGAAAGCAGCGAAATGTGCCCGAGTGACACATAATTGCCCCAGTCCAATAAGATATGAATCACGTGAACCCTAATTTCCAGTAAACACCACCGCGCAACGAAGAACCGGGTAATTAAAAACCATTAAATCCCCACCGCTCACGTCTGATAACATAACGACGATTCCATTAACGGTCGCCTTACAACTTAATTACCGTGAAATACGGAATCTGGGGGAAACCCAGACGAATATCTCGGGAAGCGGAGAGCGAGATTGTCTAGCTGGTGTCCCCAGGAGACGACGATCCTCTTCCTTTCTCTCGACGCCGGCAGACATTTCTCTTTCATTACTTCCGAAACGACTGTAATTACGCCGGAGAATATCCTTTGAAGACGGGAACAGTTCGAGGATAAAGCTGGACGCTGATTGTCGTCTCGTAGATTGAACCCTAATCTAACGCGTGCCTGTTGATCCGACTCCTCAAGGTGAATGCACTCGTCGTAAAAGTCATGGGAAAGGGGAGGGTGTTGGACAGAGATAGAAAATTGGACAGGGGCTTTGGCGAGATAAAATCAGCGCGGAGAGCCCAGAAAGGTGAAATGAAGCATTGATCGAATCTCTGTGTTATGGATTGTAATTTATAGAAATGAGTTTGAAAGGGAAGACATATTTCTTTCAGTCCTCCTGTGATAGATATCTCTCGTTCGGTCGGACAGAGAATTATTATTATGGATTAGATTTGATATTGGAGGCAGAAGGAAGTGATTATTTACATCTGCATATATATATAACTATTCAATACTTTCGATTTTCGATGCTTTACCCATTTCCCTCAACACTTTTTAGGATCAATAGAAATACCACGTCCACAACAGCTCCACAATTGGAGCTATTATTTCATTAAATAAATTAATTTTATTTGTTTATGTTATAAATCATTCATATAACGAATAACCTCTATTCAATACTTTCGGTTTTCAATTTTCTATAATTTCTTTGAAATATCGTTTCTTCATAAATTCAATCTCAATCTATCATTGTGTACTCGACACAATAATTTAATTTCTACAAGATCTCTGGCACAAATTAAATTTTCACCTTCATAGACAATATCCCTACAAATTATTTTTACTTGAACCTCGCAAGGTTTTCATTGTAGGTTAAACAAGACTATGAATCTCTTGCAACAAGATCAAACTTCTTTCTGAACCTTACCACCGATAATTGCCAGCATTCTACTTAACAAGCAATTCTTGAAGCTTCCTCTTGCTTCTTCTCCAATACTTTGATTTAATTATCGAAGCCTTGAACAACTTAGAGAGCTATTTACAAGAGGAGTTAACGTGGGCGCTAATGAAGATGCTAATGCAGCCTGTGCAAACAGCACAAAGTAAGCCAGCAACCTTCGCTTGAGAATTGTCGTTGCACAAGGCGGTAACAAAGTTGAGAAAATTAACTTAATAGCCGGGCTGTTTCAGCTAGAAGCAGGAAGCGCCCGTCCGACCGGAGACAGGAGAGAAAAACGTTATTGTGGATTCCAATGAAAAATGAAGACACGCAAGAGGCAGGATGCGCGATACCTCTTTCCATTCTTTCCTCATCGAACAAACCGCATTAATTGCTTGGAACTAATGAACCCATTCCATTCGGAGTAAAGCAATCCTTTTCTTTCGCGACGAGTTCGTTGAACTCGCCGATCGTCGAGGGGATGCTTGTTAAATGAATAAAAACAAACAAGTCATGCATTCAGTCAACGGATTTTTATGAATAATGTATTCCTTCGAGATATACGTTTATCTGTATATTGAATCAATATATTATATTGGTTTGAATGTTTTCACATTCATTTTGGAGTTGACACAATGGATGTAATCGAACCATCCTCTCCAAGCGAAAGATCCCCTTTCACCTCAAGTGAAATGAAAGTGTACCCTTTCGAACACTATACACTCTCCGATCTTGAGTTTCTGATGATCCACTTTGTGCGTCACGGCTTCCTTTCTAATTATTTTTCGTAATATCTATAAACTTTTACGTTGTGCTCCATTTCACCCAGGTAACTGAAAACTGGACTCTTCTCTTTCTTTTTCTTGTTCCAATGAAAGGCATGTTTAAACAAAGAGCTACTCTATGAATGTTACTAATGAAAGCTTTCATTCACTTGGATTGCTACTTCGTCAGGTACTTATTTTTAGCCTATCCAAAGGAGTGCACAATTCTGGAAGTCAATTATAGCGATTGAGAGATTAATTAGACAGATTGTTATAGAAGTCACTCGTATCAGAATCTACTACTAAAATGTTGATACCTTAATATGGGTATACTAGGACTTGGATATCTTTAATTTGAGAACTATACTGCTTAGGAACTCCTCTTGGTGTTGTGACATTTCTTCTATCTACTTCTACCGAGGAACTTCTCTTGTACTATTTCTTCAAGTACACTGCGAATATATCACACTATCTATCGCCCTTTTTATCTACTCAACTTCAACAATGTCCCCAACGAAAGGTAAAATAAAACTCACGCAACAGCGATTTATTCAATACACCAACTATTTGCTACCAAAGTCAGCGAACAGATAAATGCCCCTATCAAGGACCAATCTGCGCGAGAATGATTACAGAACAGCCCGATCGCCATTATCCATCTCCATTACCTAATCGAGCGCCGCGCTTCAAAGGTCCCAGAAAAATTGGTACGGTGAAACAGAACGAAACAAGGACTCCAGATCACGGTAGCTGCCATCAATCAACAGCGGTAGAAAAATCAATGTGTAGGCTAAGATGGAGGAAGTGGAGTCGGAAGGAGCGAGGACAGAGAGGACGGTAGAAAGCGGAGGTGTTCTTGCTAAGCAAACCATGCAAGTGTCCTACAGTGGAACTAATGGCACCGCCATTAATATAACTTTGCCTTAGCTTAGATGCAACTGCGGTTTGTGTACATACGCGTTTCGTACCAGCGAGGAGTGATGCATGGCACGACGCGATTCACGGTCCTCTTAAACGTCACAATGCAACCCCGTGGGATGAGGGCATTAATCCTTTCGCCGACTTTAGCGTTCCGTTCCCGCGTTTTCTCTGGAGTAGCTTAGACTGTTGAACGCTCCTTCGCGCAGTTCCAGAGTAAGGACTCGCTCCCGGGGGATCGAGTCACCCACATAAGAGGATAAGAGGAGTTTCGTTACTCGTTAACGCTCAAGAGCGTCACGAGGATCCGGGGGAGCCTGAGATTATTCACCAGGAGATCCTTATTATACCTGCGAGTCACGTGGGAAAGGCGCCAGAGCCTGGCAAATTTTATTCGGGTAATGGATGACGAATGCAGTCGACGCGGGTATTAATCGAATTATTGGGGAAATTTAATGTAAATATTGGGAAAGAAAGGAAATTTTAATTTTGTTTGATAAATTATGTTAGATGTGTTCATTTTTACTCGTTATTAAGTGTGGATACTAATTCAGGGATGTATGAATGATAAAAATAAACGTAAAATTTGGAAAGATGGGATATATAGAAACCATGCAACACATGGTTATTAATAATACCTGTTTAAATAACAGAAAGCACCCTATTGCATACATATTCAAATCCAACATAAAAATATAACAACATTAGGAAACATCTAAAGTGATCCCATTTCGAGCAAGCTTCCCCAAACCTAACCCGTTACCCCCACTTTCGAGGAAATCGGTATCTGATGCACAGAACAGACGAAGCTCGCCGAAATACTCGCGCACACGGTCGTGAAGAGAATTTAATCCCCAGGGAGACACGAGTCCCAAGATGAAACGACCAACGCCGAATTGAAAAAGAAACCTCAGATACATCCCCGAGATAGAGCTTTCGGCGCGACGTTTACTCGTGAACCGAGCGTGAAATCCCATCGTGTACACGTCCCTTCGATTAAACGTGGTCTTCTTCAGTGGCTAGGACCAGCCTCGAAAATCAGATAGAAACAAGTAGCCGTGTCCAACGGAGCATTTCAGCAAATCGCGCGAGCAAAAAGTCACCGGCCACGAGGATTTCGTTTTGGGCTGGAGTTGACGTTAAAACCCTGGAATAACATGTAACTACCAGTCTACTGATTAGAGTTCCGTGGATCTTGTTCGAGCCCTGGGCATTCACGTGTCGCAGGCGGTGTTTAGCGTTCATGAAAATTGTTTGAAATGTTCGCATCGACTAATGGCGGTATCAAGGGTGTAAAAAGGTAGATAGGTTTGGTTTTGAATTAGTAAATGAAGTAGAATGGATTATTCCTTTTGTATAGTAGTCACAATTTTTGTTTATGATAAAGGAAAGAGGGTTGTTAATTTCAGCATTCGTTACGTTGATTGTTATTTGATTCATGTATGTATGAACACTCAAGAGATCATTTTTAATAACTCGACAGTAAGTTGACAGTATTTGACCAAGTTTGAAGGGGTACCACCGTCTCCAGAAATTAACAAAAATCTTCCTTAAATCCCTCTTCTCATCATCTCGTCAAGTCGCGTTAACTTGTCGACGAGCGTCCTTGAAGCTATCGTCACACCTCCAACACTCGTCTCCGACCGAAATCGTCTTGAAAGGAGGCAAAGTGGAAGCCTAATAGCCCCTTCCAATCACGTTTCAATTGACAATTTCGCGCAGCGCATGAACAGAAGGATAATCGCCGCGAGTTCATTCCTAGAATAACATCGAAGAGGATGAACGTTCGGAACGTTGTTCGAGGAGAAGCGAATGGCCAGCTATTACAAGAGAAGACGCTCCAGGCGGAGGAGATATCTCTTGCATACCTAACCTAGGACGATCGAGTTCATTGTTGGACCTAACCTTCGATAAAGCCTTTGTCCCTGTCTCTTCTTTTTCAACGTCCGTTCGGAGCCATTGTTCCGAGTCACCGTAATTAGTGGACCTTGGGGGATAATCTCTTCGTTCAACGACTCGTGTCTTATGGGAGACACGATCCTTCATTCGTGACTTTTCCAACGAGCGACGCCAGATACGGACAGGCGTCTGATAAACATCGAGGCTTCATCTTTTCATCTATCCGCGAGGAGCAAATGATTGTTCGACGAGGATAAATAGAGAGACTGGGAACTGAGACATTGAGGATGAACGAAAATTTAACGAATGGCCTAGTTTAGTTATTTAACTAGAAAATGATAGGTATATTCAATATTAAACTAGGACAAAATAGAATAAAATAAAAGGAGGGTCTAAAATTTAAGATCCATCATCTAAATAAACGCGACTATAGAACATTTTTAAATTCAGTCTCTTTGAAACCCTTATAATTCTAACGAAATTATTACTTTTGAATGAATTCTAAACTGGTCTCCATATGGACTCCACAGTAAAATGACATCAGTGTTAAAAACTAATATACGAACCCTCAAAAGTTCGTAATATTCTTCATTTCGTTTATTTTGTAAGATAGTCTGTAAACGAAGCGATTTACAACTGCATCGACGGCATGCAAATGGCCAGAAAGAATGCCTGGGACCGAACAGGCTCCGAAATTCTCCGGATCAATATCCAAGCGTATTATTTCATTCGTTATCATCGCGCGAATCTCCTCGTCGTAGCGTCGCCCACCCGCCTAATTGCATTCTAGTTTGTTTCTCCGCATCCAAAAGTAGCCCGTCTTTGTATCCCGCTTTTGGATGAAAATAATCTATCCGCGGATCAGCGGCTCGGTCCCACGATTTCTACATCGTCCGCCGCGTTCATTAGTATCAAAGATCCTCGCCACGAGCACGGTGCCATGAGAAAATAAAACGAGATAACAAGGAAAACGGAAAGCAGATAATAGGGGAGTCGAAAGAACGTTGGAACTTCCAACTTGGAAGGATCTGCGAACGTGAAAGGCGAGTCCCGCGCGGAGATAACGCGAAACCGAACCGCCTGCCACCGTATTATCAGAATAATCGAACATCCTTTGACTGTGGAAACGATTCGTGGAAGTTTACTATCTTTGAGGAGGAAGAGTCCATTTGAGGGAACCTTTTAGGAAACTTACGACGAAACAAGATACCAATGTTGTGTTTAATCATGTGAGCCCTTCACTCCACAAATCGATTAACTCCGTTTTTTAAAAAATCTTAAAAAGTACCAAAACACTTGGTATAGTCGTAACTTTTTATATTTATAATAACTTCCCTGAATAATAAAGATTGACACCAGTGTAGAAATGAAATCGTGGAGACTTTGAAACGTTCCTCCATACTCAATAAAAATAATGCTTTGAGAAATTAATTGGTTCGCATTAAACAGTGATTTCAAAGTTCGCACATAATATACAGAGGCCTGAATAGGTTAAACGACCCTCTGGGATGATCGATTTTGATCTGAATAGGTCGATTAACCTGGATAATCGAATACTTTCTGAGTCATTAATTGCCACCTGCAAGACAGCTCGGAATGCCAGGCGGATTGTTGCGACATCCCAACCTTCGCGATTCCTAGATGAAGGGAAGACGCGCGATCGGATCTCTGCATTGGATCGGCGCGGTGTCTTGTTGCCGGAATACGGTGAACGGAAGACACCTTTGTGGGAATGGATTAGATTCTTGGAAGTTAATGATATAATCGAAGGTGACTTCTCGCCAATCGCGAACTCCCCACCGCGACCATAATTACGCTCGTGTTTGCGTTGCCGCGGAAATATCATTCATTATAATGTTATGATCGCTATAGGATGGAATATAATCTTGCGAACTGCTCTAAAGTGAAAGCTCCTGTGAAAATACTAAGAGACTGCAATGCACTTTGCATATTCGCGATCGTTCAGAATTTGAATCTTTTCATGTGAAATGTCATAAAAATCACTGGCAACTTATTATGCTAATTAAGAGCTAGACTATTTAACTATCAGATGTTACAATAACATAAATGCGAAGCAAATGATATTCACGATCGGACAGAATGTGAACCTTTTTATGTGAAATGTTGTAAAAATCACTAGCAAATTAATATGCTAATTAAGAGCTAGATTATTTAACTATCAGATGTTACAATAACATAGATGTGTGCCAAATGATATTTAGAATTTGAATCTATTTATGTAAAATGTCGTAAAAATTACTAGCAACTTATTATGGTAGTTAAGAGCTAGACCATTTAACGATCACATGTTACAATAACATATTTATGTGGCAAATGGTACGAGAAGATTTTCTTTGATCTAGATGCATTCACTTTCGGTGGCTACCCCCGCAAAACCCAACAGAAAACCGTACAGATACGATACTGTGAACTCCACTCGCACAGAAGAAGTCCTAATTACATGCACGTGTAAAGTTACAATTAAATGAATCATCCTATCTATAACTCGAGAACAGACTCAACCAAGGCATACGTTTACCTTCCTTCACCGTTCCAATGAATTCACTCCTAATTCACCTTCAAAGTCCAACACGTTGCACCCCGTATAGCATGCAGGCAGAGAAAGGGTTGATCCCCCCCCCAGGCAATCCTCGGCAATCATTAAATGCTTGAAACATTACCATGGAAACGGCATGAGATCACGTTTAATTAGTATGCGCGGCACGTAACGTGTCACGTTTTTCCTGGGAAATCGGCGTGCACGTTAGGTTCGCCGATTTGCATTGCTGATGCGCCTCCTCCCCTGTCTCCCACGTGATTCTTTTGCAGCTAGTAGACTCTTGGCGTCCAACAGCCGAGGGGTTTCGTGCCTCCCGCGGATCAGGATGCGCGACGCGGACAGGATCCTGCGTACGACCATCGATCACGTCGATTATGAAACGGTACCTTCTCCTACGACGATAGTTTTGATCCGATCGGCCATCATTAAACACCCCCCACCCCTGTTGCAACGTCCTGTATAGATCGCGTCGATGCAGACGAGCTTACCCAAGGGCATTAAGCCCCACAAATCAAACAACGTATCATCTTGTTGCTCTTCCGCATAGTCACGCCGCGCGATGCGCATTCTCGATTCCGTGCTTGCATTCTTCAGCGTTCGACGGGGAGGGCGGGGGCGGTCGCGACAAAGTATAACGACCACGAAATGATTTATCGACGCGACGACCGGACCACGGCCATGGAATGAAGCACGAGCAGGACGAACGTCGGTTTTGTACCGTATTGTCGCTTGTTTGTTGGGAGAAACAAGAAGAATAGGAAACGAGACTGGGCGCGGACCACACATAAATAGCCCTTCGACGGGAAGAATTTTGTCGCGGCGGTGAGGGGCAAAGCGAGGCTTCGAGGAATCGTGGTCGCTTGAAAAAGTTTGAAAATTGAAGAACAGGAGACGGTTGTTGTAGGGCGGATAGCCGCGAGGTATTGGAAATAGAGAAAAAAGACAATAGAGAACTGAGAGATTGAATATAGCATGTGCTCTGAAGTGGAAGTGTTAGAAGTATAATTCTACCCTGAGGGTCTGATTCTGTGACTCTAACTCTGAGACACTGTGACTGTTACTCTGACTCTGAAACACTGAGACTACAAGATCTCCAATGAAACAGTGATGAGCAAAATCGTAATCGTAAATACGAATACGATTGTAATCGAATGTTTTCGAGTTGTGATTACGAATACGACCGTATTTTTAGAGGTTTTCACCCATAGAAATTTTTTACCTCAAAACCGACATCAGGTTCGTGTTCCTCGTAAAAATAAAACATTTTAAAAAAGTTACCCTATAAAAGTTATCCTATCTAGGCTCTGCTCTATGGGCACGAATTTTAATTGAAAATCTTTCATTTTTGATTTCGACGAATGTATGGTCTTCTAAGTTTTTTGGGGTGAGAAACACGAATCTGAAGTCAGTTTTGAGGTAAAGAATTTCAATGGCTGTAAACCTTTAAAAATTTGGTCGTAATCACAACTCGAAAACATTCGATTGCAATCGTATTCGTATTTGCGATTACGATTTTCCTCATCACTGCAGCGAAACTATTATAAGCTCTCACATATCGGAACCAGGAAGCTTAACCAACCCTAAACAAGCTAATTAAAATCATGATACACTGCAATAAAAGTACAACAGAGATACCGACACCATAAAGGAACCTATTAAACAGTCTGAATGCAACACAATTAATTCCAAGCAAGACGTAAATTACGCACAATGGACACTTAATAATCAGGCAAAGTATCGAGCTAAAGATACCCCTACTCCTTCAACCCAGTAGAATGTCTCAAACTGTATCCACACTGGCATCGTCGAAAGTAACGTAACGCAGCGTGTGACGCGTGACGTAAGTGTTAGGAAAGTTATGCAAAGCTCGTGTGGCAGACCGTTGGCCATGATACTTTATTCGCAGGAACAGGAAGATACGAATAGTCGTCCACTCTCGATTCCTGTCGAGGAGCCGGTGCTCTTTCTCACGGTTGGTAATGATTTATTTTCGAGTGGCGCACAGGTTGAACACGCAATTCGGGCTCTTAATCGCCGGTATGTGGATCTGGGATTAGCTGAAAACAGGAGCGGTTTAGGAATTCGCTTTCTTGACGTTTTATGTCATTCATGCGGCGGGAACTGATATCGAGCGGTTGATGCATACGGTAGCTTGGCAATTTCATTCACAGGCGCGCGTTGAATTCTGACGAATAGAAAGGATCGGTGAAGATACAAGATTCCGAAAGCGAGGCTTGGAATACATTCGTCGAAGGTTCTGATAAAGCAGCCTGGTACCGAACGACGGACTGATCGATCGATTCTTTCGGCTTCCATTGTTAGCCTTAACAAAGGTAGAAAAGGCTACCTTTTTTTAATGGTCCCTGGTGTATCGTAGGTCTGTTTCATTGGAGTAGTCTTCTTTTATTACTTTCAAGTAGAGAAAATAGAATAATTATTGCGTTATCCTCATGTTACCGTGCCATTATTTTGCATGTTATATACAGTCGATCCCATAAATATTCGTACCCTCTACGAAGAAGATCTATTAAAAAAGTTTGAGTAAATTTATAAAGAGCAAAAAAAATTACAATTTTCTTAATTCCATCACATGTTTTGCCCCTTCAGACTGTAATAATGCTTCTTGTACCGATACCATTTATCCCCCACATCTCTTTATCCCATTACGTGGGCACATAAAAAAGCATGACACCATGCGAGACTTAATTTTAGTATAGCGTCGACGATCGAGGGGGGGACCCGTAACACCCAAACACGCCATAGCATTTCGTTCAAATTGCACGTTCCCCGGGTGCAAAAAAAAAATAACGTGGCCCGAAGAAGAGCAGAAAATCGGTCGACGTACGTGCAAAGCTACCTGACGCAGGTGATTCACGGCCACTCGAGAGCTAATTTAGATCAGCGGATCGATAGGTTGCTCAGCCGTTGTGGAGCTCACGTGCACGTTATATTGCTTTCGCTTTTTCGAAGCGGATCGCTGCACGAGATAATACCTTTCGTCGGGAAAGAGTAGGTCGAGCTACTTAGAAAAAAAAAGGATTCCGCGTGCATAGTCATCTGTGGAGACCCAAACCGTCAAAATATGCAGTCCTGGAACGTGCTATACGAGTAAAAACGAAATATCAATTTCAACTAATCACGTATTAAACTGCAAAGATTTCCTTGTCGCGAGATGGTCAAATGAAAGTGATTGTTTGACATTGCGAAAATGGATCAAGAAAGCTCGATATGCACACTCAAAGTAGACGTTTCAGAAGTATGATTTTCTCCATAAAAAAGTGACGTTTTGTGAAATCACCTTTTGTTCATGAAACCTACTCAAACTACAGGCAATTCGTTTCGATACAATCTTCAGCACGTTCTCCCACGATTTTCACTCATTCTTCTTGCACACTACAATTAAGGATGTAACCAAAATTAATTCACAACGACGTATCCACTCCGGGGCCACGTATTTATTGTTCGCTTTGGATACTCAACAAGTGGATCGAGTCACTGGTTGTTCAACTAGAGGAACCATTCCTTTTTTCAAAGATGAAATAGAATTCATGCAATGGAAATAGAGGGTAGACCCTATGCATAAATATGTTGCTTGGTATGATCACCATGCGTAAGGACTGTAATTATCTTCCAGGAGTTCTCATTATCGATAGATAAAAGAAGAAGTTTCATTAATTTTCTCTTGGCTACCCAAATACAAATATTAATTTCACTAAGCAGACGCTTCGCATTCGCCATTGTTCGCAAGAAACAGTATTTGTCGAAGAAGAAATCGACCTGGAAATGTTTCTCGTTGGTTGATTCGTGGGCCGCGATTCAGCGTAATTACGGCGTCAACGTTACCTCATTAAGAACGGCATCCCACAAAGAGTTAGCCGTGGTTCCCGCGCAAAACCAGTTTAGGTCATTCCCTTTTATTCAATCCCGCGGCGTTCGTCATTGTGCGCGCCCGCGCAAAAGACAACGCTTCCGATGACCTCCCGCGCTGAAGTAGTTCTGGATGGGAACCGGAAGTGGCACCCATGTCCGGCAAAAACAGCTTTCATCGTCGTCCACAATGCAGCCGAAAGCGTGGCTCGCCTGTAATCCATTGTGTTGCGTCCTCGTTTCGAGAAACCGTGCTCCTTCCTGCAACGCGATGTTACGAGCCGCCTCCTTCGATCGCGATAAACTGTTAGGCGAACAAACAATTTTGCTAAGCGTCGACATCATGCTTTAACGATTTCAATTTCAACGAACGAGGAATTTCTAAATCAAGTAACATAATATCGTTTCAGAGTGTCTCCACTGAAATAATTACTTCAAAATTTTGAATCAGTTAAATATTGTGCAGAGACATTTATTGACACTAGAACATGAAAAATCTGAATAAACAATCACTGTAAGCCTCGTGTGGAAGACAATCGTGTCCTGATGCCCTAAAGTGGCCTTTTCATTTAGATAATTATTATATTCTCGAAATCTTTTGAATTTAAGATTCACGATTGATTATTAAACAGCATTTTAAATAAGTAATTTCGAGTAATACTGAAATGAGTTTTCCTCAAAGATACCAGGTTCTCTTGAAACCAAGACATGTGTCTCAACCACGTCCGCTGTACCGTAACACTTGCACAGTAATCGCACAAAAATGATCTTTCGTACGGTGCTCGCAAGGTCAACGGCGAGTTACGACTCGCTGCCTTTCTTTTTTCAGATTTTGCGCGTACGGTTTTATCGCTGGAACTTCATTAACGACTTTTATTATGACTTTTACTTCATTGATGGACAGTGAAGTGGAAGCCTCGATGTTTCAAGCATTCAATAAGCAAATTATGACCTCTTACAGAAAGATACAAGCTATTCTTTCTTTGCTTCCTCTCTTTAATCTTCCATTTATTTTCTTTTAATTCCCTTGTCTCATTAAATTTGCTTAAATTTACATTCCTTCTTTGCTTTATAATCTTGAATCTTCTATTTCTCATCACATAAAATTACCTCTGTTTCATTTTCATGCCTCCTCAATTTTACTTCATTTTTCAGCTCAAATAGAATGATCTCGTGGATGGCAGACGAGCTCAGAAAAGTAATTGCACCCCCGTGCCATCTGACCTGACATCAGTAACGAGACAATAACGCAACGAGTGCCACATAATTCGCGACTATTTCTCCGTCTGAGTGGATCTATTCGGGGAGCCGATTTATCTCGTACACCTCTGACGATATAAATTGCGAACATTCTCCACAGCAGATTATTTATAACGCGGCGCGCATGGCGAAGGACGTGATTAATGTCGCTAATGATTTACCCCGGGACACCGTGAGAACGATGCACGTGAAAAATCCTGTCGCTAGTATTCAGATCGCCTGGACATCGTTAGAATTAAAAAGAAAATCGAAGGGCAAACGTGGGAACGCGGGATTAAAGTTTTTACCACGTACGATTTTTCCTCTAAACATTAAGCGAGAGCGTGAAGTCGAGTCGATCGTCACGTACGGAGGCACCCTGTGTTTTTCGTTTATGTTTGTGAAATTACAATGTGCGCGAGGATAATGATTACGTCTAGGAACGCGGAACTGGCTTGTAAATATTAGGTTGCTGCATGGAATCTGTCGGACGGAATGTGTGAGATAGGTAATCAGGTTTTAGAGACACCTGGTATTTGGAATTGAAGTGTTGGTGCGATATGGTTAGAGCAATTTGCACCTTCAGTGTGTGAGATTCTATACTGAAGCACTTCGAGTGCTGCAAACACTTTCTTTCCTGTGGTCGATCTTTTCTTTAAAGGTTAGAGATAAGAGACCAACAAGTTAAGATTCTTCAAAAATTCCAGCAGGTAAAAGATCCTCATTCTTGACTTACAAAATTAATCTCGAACGCTCGATCACCAGAAAAGCCAACGAAAGCCCCCTGCACATGTTAAGAAACCGTCCAACAAAATGTGCACAGCAACCCAATTCGAAAATTCCGTCCAAGCCGCAGGCGCTGGAATTATAACGCACAGGAAAACCCAGAAATCCCTCGTTTCCCAATCCAGTATCGTCTAGCAAATAACATTACGCATGCAATAACGACCAGGCGGTTCGAAAGCTCGAAGCAGAAGAAATTCCAGCGCGATGAATACGAAATATTGTAAAAATTAGAACCAGTTCCAAGAAGACCAATACCGCCGCGGTATCGAGCAACGTAGGTACTATTCATAATATTCCATCACTCGGAAATACCTCATCCATTCCCGTCTTCCCTCGGGCGCCTCCATTATCCTTAATTATCCGTACGTAGCGACCGTGCAGCGAAACTCTGAGGAACGCTTCAAAGTACTCGGGCTTTTCCAGGGCCCTTTAGCGTGCGCATGGAATATCGTGGATGTTACAACCGCGCCGCCGATAAACCGCATTTCTAAGCATCGATAAATCGCACCGCGTGAGCGCTAAGAATTAGCGTTATTAGATACTCGTTCCCAACCCTTATTTACGATACTAATAACCCACTCGCACGGGTCGTTGCTGTTACTTTTAGAATCCTTGATGCGCGTACCGGAAAAGGCCAATGAAATATCGCTTGCACTATTATGGAACGCGATTGCGTTTAGTATCGCAATTGTTATTTTTGAAAGAGAAACAAAAATGCTAATAATTTTTATAGGAACTCAGTAATTACACTTTCACGGTATTTTGTCGATTGTTAGAGATTGAGAGGAAGCATCGTTTGCTGTTATAAAAAATCAATCAGTTCTTCAAGTTCAAATTGAGTTTGTTATAAAGAGTTATAATTCTTGGAGAGGCATCGTTATTTTTTATCCTCTTCATTCTGCTTCATTCAGAATTTTTATTTTCATAAAATAAAGCAATCGAAATTTGCTTTGAAAAACCAAACTCACCAAGTAACATGATTTCATCAAGATAAGACAATTTATACTACACATTACTGTATCTTGGTGCTCTGTATTAATATTCAAGAACATAATAAACATACAATGTAATCATGCATGGATAATAATACATTAGCAGGCACGGTATATTCCACTAAATATTAATCGACATTAACGTCTGTTGGTATAACTCCTGATTTTTAAAATCTCTAAGGCGTTTAAATCCGAAGATGAACGAAGCGATCGTTAGGCAAAGTTGATCTTCCATTTTCCGATTAGCACGAGCACCGATCCGTGCACGTGTGCGCATCCATGCATAAGATGCTCTTAACGATTATTTATAACATTTCGTTATTCTGGAACACCTTCCCTAACAGCTTACTCCCTCTTGCGCAAGATCATCATTCTTAATTATCTACAACCAGTTATCCGTGTAGTAAAACTTGGAGCGAAACAGGTTTTTCGGGTACGCACAGCTTTCATCCTAGCTTTATAAATGAAAGTTCTGTATCAATGATCTTGATATTTGAGGACATCATAATATGGAAGTTTACCATTATATTTATTAACGGCTTTTCTCTTTGAAGCAACTTAGACTTCACTTACAAATTTTGAATAGCAGATTAAAAATAAACAGCTATTGCTTATGGAATACAAATTATTGCGTTGATTTTATTCGTCACTCGATATTCGAATAAGACTCTCCCCCACCTCTGACTTGCATCTTCATATAAAAACATCCAACTTTGCCTTTATCGCGCTTAATGACAGTTAAATCACTGAAAATAATGCTAGAGATTCATTTGCGCAAAGATTTCCAATTACGAATTTCTCAGCGAATGCGATACCAGAAATATTAAAGTTAAATCTCCCCTCGAATCATTGACTAGTTCCTTATTCCAAAGCGTGTGCATGTAATGATCACCTTAGATGTCGGATCGAATCGGAAAATACAACCTAGTCTTTCCGTGAGATATACTTGTCTCTCTTTTCGTGTGAGATCATGCTATCACCGAGCAGTGTGTATTTTGCAATCCGATAGTTCGAATTAACAGACACACCAAGCATTTACTGCGCGAATTTCCTCCATAACTGATCATGCAATTTTTAATATGGGATAGTCTTTAGGCTGCAATGAAGGTGATTTGAAAGCAGGCGTTGAAAGAGAGGATTTTATTACTATTCCTTGGTAGAAGACATTTTTTAATTTTATTTTATTGGAGTTACTTGGTCTTTGAGTTGAAGTCTTGACATTTTCATATCTGCACCTGGAGGAAGACCCTTTACTATCTACTATTTTAATTTTTAATTTTTATAAATTTACTGATTAATCTTACCCTTCAAGATCCCCTCATTAGAAAACATTGTCACACTCATATACACGATCTGTTTAAAAAGAAACCAAACTTTTGCTATTAAAAGAAAAAAGTACAAGTAAAGATTTTACACACACGTTTATTTACTCAGTATAATCTCCCTCTGCGTCAATACAGCGTGTAGACCGCGTAATTAATATTTTGAAGGACCTTTGCAACTCCTGTTTTGGTACCCGGTTTAGTACGGCGGGTAACGTGTCCCTTTCATTGCAATTTTCAATTTTGGGAAAAGAAAATAATCGCAGGGAGACAAATCAGACGAGTAGGGTGAAGGATCCAAAGTAACAATGCCAATTCCAATGAAAGGGATACGTTATAGCAACATTTCAGAGATTCAGGCCGCTGTAACCGCCGTACTAAACAGGCTACCAAAACAAGAGCTGCAGAGGTCCTTCGAAATGTTAATTACGCGGTCTACACGCTATATTGACGCAGATTATTTTGAGTAAATAAACGTGTGTGTAAAAACTTTACTTGTACTTTTTTCTTTTTATAGCAAAAGTTCGGTTTCTTTTTAGACAGACCGTGTATATTAATATTCCAATAGCTAATATTCCAAGAAAAATTCTTAAATAATTAAATCTCCTGTCCATACATCTTGACACCAACTTCTACCACATCAAAAGCCCACAGCTCTCCCTAAACCACAACTTCTTTCATTCCTACGTCAATTTCAATGCCACCTACAGATCAAAATCCCAAACCTTCTGGAATTCTCATGTAAACAAAAACTCCTTCGAGCCTATTTCTCCTAATATCCCCTTTAAATCAACCCGATGGTCGATACCGGTTGGTTTCATTCAAAGAGTTCCAATGCGCAGCATGTCCTTCCGAACAGAGGGCATCCCAGAGGAATCCCTCGAGTGTTACCATTAGTTTTCCGCGCGCCAATAAATCTGGCCGTGGGATCAGGTAGGCAGTCGGCCGTTGGCAGTTCCTTGCTGCTCGGGTCTCGCAGGAGCGGAGGAGCGGCTCGATTCGAACCAGAGAAACCCGACGAGTGTCTTTCTCGCGGTAACGAGCTCCCATGTACCACGTCGCTTACTTTCTAGGAGCGGTCATCCGTTTGCAACGCGCCTGCCCTGGCTGTGCCCGTGGCGCTGTTCGAATTATAGCGACCGTAACGCTATCCTCGCACGTACGACACGAACTGACATCGTTCACGGGTCAAAGGTGGAGCGGGGGATCTCTGGTTGTAATGCACGCTGTACTACGCGCCCGTCGCGTGCATCCCGAGAAATGATGAGCAGGATGACGCGCGCCTGGTACTTGGCTAAGGAACGATACAGGGGTGACGTTTACGTTTTCCAATCTCGACGCAGATTTATAGATCGGGATTGAGACGTCTTCGAGCTATGGGACGTGGACTGCGAGCCTTGAAGGCTTTGGAGGACTTTCGAGGACTTGAGGGATTCAATGTTTTGGAGTAGCCAGATTAAACAGTGCTTCATTATGCTCTATTTTGCTAGCTTAATTTGTATTATGCTGCATTTTGCTGATAATGGTGTATGATGCTGGAATATTCTGTATTTTGCAGTATTATGCTCTATGAACACCCTTCAAGCAGTCCTGCTTTGACATGTTCACGAGAATGCTTCCATACCTCATCAAGAACTTTTAATCTCCTTCAAAAAAAAACTGTTAACACGTTTCTGTAAATTCTATAACTCTCGAGCTCTGTAGCTTCGCTACTGTTTTCAATTAGCACCGCAGACACCTAAATTCCTAACCACGATCGTTTCATCATGCAACGCCACTCTCCCTATGAATAAACAAGAGCCTACCACGACTGAATCTTTCCTCAACCACATACGCATCGAACTTGATGATTTACATAACGTTCCACGATTGTTACAATGATACAAATTATACCAAATCATGAACAGCTTGCAACGAACCATGCTTTGACGAGGAACAAGCGACCGATCATTGCCATCCATAATGCATACGTCACGTTTCATCGAACCGTAGCAATATACTATATTTCATGAGTGTTTGTTCGTACACGTTAAAAAAGGAGAGCCGAGAAAATAAGCAAAATTTCATTAAATCGAGAATTATTAGTAGAAATAACCCAAGTATTCAATGAACGAGATGAAAAGTGAAGTTCAGTTTAGGTTACACGGTATCGAGGACACCACAAGCGATACCACGATTTTCCTAATGGCAGCTTTTCCCAAGCAGTGTCGCGACGGAAAGAAAGTACACTGCGCCATGTCTTCTTCTTCCGTTACGGCAAGAAACTTTCACGGAAGTCGAGATATCGATTATCGAAAGGTAGCAGCGGTTTTCTAATAGAGGCGTCTCGAGCTAACGTGATCGAAGCATGCTGTAATCAGTGCGACAAATTCGCGTGTAACCGGCGATAAGTGTACAGAACTAAAACCACATGACAGAAACGTCATGTTTTTATCGTCGCGGATATATGTGTCACTCGATGGAAACTTTCACGCGAGTAATTCTGCAACGAAACGAGTAAAAATAATATCGATAACGCATTTATATAATTCGAGTCATTCAAATAAATGTGGATAAATGGTCGCGTAGTTTATCGCGCTTACTGAGCAGTCGAATATTTTCGATATAGAATATTTCTTTCTATAATACAAATTCTAATCTCTTCAATTAGAAACACGCTAGATATTATTCAGTTTCTTTGCACGCGTGAAACTGAAAGTTCTAGAGCTCGAGAGAAATGATTCATCAAAGACTTACGTACGTATCTCGTCGACATACTTTTCGACCAGACTGATCTTATCTTCTAACGCAACGAGATCCACAGTACCTGAAACAAACGAAAAAACTCGTCAGATGTAAATCCAACCGAATGCTAAAGAACTCATCTTTCCAGCTCTTTAAAATCCATCCTTTGGAACTCAATCGTTCCCATTCCTTTCTAACCACGTCCATTTCGAATTGAGCATCACAGTAATTTCAAAAGGCAGAATTCATGTCATTAACGTCAACGTGCTTTCTAGTTAAGTCGACGTACGCTTTCCATCCACTTTCTGAGAACGAAACATGCCGTGTAATCTTCCTGTCCTCTAAATTCAGATTTCAGAGGCCTGTACAAGAGTCCCTGTTCCTACGACTTGTTCACAGCTCCCTTGCCCTTTAAAAGCATACTTTATGCTGTCTAAGTCGCATGCACAAGTTTAGAAAGGAGACGCGCGTGGCATACCAATAGGAACATGACGCGAGGGCGGATAAATGTGTCCGAAGGACTCGGTCTTGATTTATTCATAAATAGGGACGTCTAGACAGCTGTGTACAGCGTAGACACAAACTTTAGCATCAACCTTTCTCGTAGTAATACATTCAAGAATAAATAAGCAATTATTATAATTAATCTAGTGAAAGGTGGATGGATACTTTCTTTAGTTTTCTCTGCTGTGTCTCTGATGATATGGTATTTAATTGGTCAAACGTAGTACACATTTATTTCCTATCAACAGAGGAGGAAAGACAGAGGACTTCTAATAATAACAAGTATCTTTGAGTCATCTTCAGAACCCATAAATATAATAATTACCTTTAAATTGAAATCCAAAGATGACTCAAAGGAGTCCAAGACACTATTAACCCTACCTCCAAGATACGCACAAAATTCCTATCAGGATACAATCAAGAACAACAAGAATCATCGTTATTAAACTCAATCAAAACCTTCTTTCTTCCCTCAGACACGATCCACATCGAATCGGACATTACGGCAATTCCAATTCGCCAATTCCTGTTATTATCGTCGTACTTTCTATTTAATTCGACAACGACTTTCCATCCACTTTCCGATGTCAGGAAACAAAAGGCTGACCCGTAATCTAGCAGTTCTTTTAAACTCGTACCAACTCGAGGCTCCAGTACCCCGTGTACCATCGTCCCGGTTTCCTCGCCCTTTAAGAGCGGAGTTTATGCCGTCTAAGTCGTGCCACGGGGTTTTAGAAAAGAGGTCCACATCCGGTGGCGACGATGCGCACGGCACGCCGATAGGAACACGACGCGAAGACGGATAAAGGCCCAACGAAACCACGGGGGGACGGTGCCTCTGCATCACCGCTGCCATCGCCTAAGAAACGGATGCTTCGCGTAGAGAGACCCGGTATTACCATATTCACGAGGCTTCCATCTCGGAGTCAATGTCATGGTCCGATGGAGGCCCCCGGGCCTCCGTGAGACGGTCCCAGAAGGAGAGCCTTGAAGAATGTCAGTGTCAGGGTCCCATCGGCCCCCGGGCGACAACGAAACCAGTTCGCCGGTCACGTGGACCACCGTCGTGTTTTGAAACAATATTAATAGCCGCTCGCGGTATTACCTGGCTGACCGTGGCTCGACAGGGTACGGGGGCCCACTAATGGAGGCCCATCGTCGTTTTTGCGCGACGTTCGCGCTGTACCGCGGATGTGGGACGCGTCCTGAGGGTTTCGAGTAGTTTGGAACGCACGTAAGAAGCGAGGGAATATAGGTTAATATATGGATGGATGTGCGTGAGTTGGTAATGTTTTGCTATCCTTGTAAAAAGAGAAGAGTTTATTGTAGGATTACTGGGTGGTTTGTTTGAGATTGGACCCTATCACGTTGGAAGTATTTCTTAGGATACAAATTCCGTGTCGTGAATTCTTTTTGGAAGGGTGTGTATAGATGAAGTTTGTGGATGGATGTACGTTGCCTGGAAATTGGTAATGCGTTGCAACCCTTAAAAAGAACTCTCATTTCCTGTAGGATTATAGTTAATTTGTTTAAAATACACCCTATCACATTGAAAGTGTGTTATAGAGTAAACCTCGCATGCCTTGAATTCTCTTTAAAAGAGTATAGTCAAATAAAGTATCCTACACTTTTACAATTTTTATAAATATGTATGCTCCCTGTAGAAGTTGATTGCTGATTTCGAGATTGATATTGTATGCGAACGAATTTTAAAGGCAAGGTAACTGAAAGCAAGCAACTAATTGATTTAAACGACCGATCGATCATCGAATTAAATCAGTCCTCGGTTGCGAGGTGCTGCGATTCCTTAAAAATATTATTGATCGCAAGCCGAACGGATCGAGTTCGACTTCTCGGGCCTGAACGAGCAGCGATGGAAAAACAAGTACGTCAAGCTAATTCGTGGTGAGCCACGATCTGCGAAATTAATGTATGAGACGTGTTATTCGAATTTTTGCGGAAGCTGAAATATGTCTGGACACTTCTCGAATGAGAAACATTCTCTGCTTCTACACGACAGGTAACAAACGTGAATAATTTAAGTACAAGCAATTAAACTGTGCGATTACTCAAGTACATGGAAAGTTTGTACGATCGAGTAAGATTGCAGATAACGCGGATGATTGTCATCTTTATTAATTTTGCTTGCAGTCAATCGCAAAACTGAGGCTACATTATAAACGTTCTGAAACACTCTCTTAACCCTTTATTTACTGGCGGAACTTGTAACGCTTTGAAACCTATTGTGACTTTCAAGTCCACTTCTATGAAGTTCGTATTTAATTGTTGGATGGCAGCACAACTTTTTTTTCGTTTGGCAGCTTGTTAGAGATAACTTTATAAGATGATATAAGACCAGCATGGACCCCTAGATTTTAAAAACTTTCGAGAAATTCAGTAAATAAAGGGTTTAAATATGTAATAAATTAAAAGTAAAACAATGAACTTCACCAATTCCTAACTACTTTTATGAAACAAATACCTCAAATCAATGTATCATTTCAAAAATGTATACTGTCCATATCGATTTTGCTTTCCACCACCAACCATTCTCGTCAGAGCAATTCGCGCTTGCATAATTTATTGTCACAAGAATTCCAATACATCGCCAAGTTACAAGACAGGAGAGAAAAAGTAGCCAACAATCGGCCGCCTAATCGTTCTCGTTATACTTGCTAAGACTTTCTAATACCATTTCTGCGTACGAACAATTAGCTTGCACACCAAGTGGAGCGATCCGTCAGTCAATTTCGATAGGAATGCAAAGGACGTGGAGCGTGTGGATCGGTAACGAGCGGGAAAATCGGCCATCGGCGATCTCTAATTAAACGACTCTCTACGCGCTTTTCCGAAGGCAGCGATGAGCGCTAATAAAGTGCAGAGAACCGAGGGAACTTTCACTAGATGCGTCGCTCTCACGTGCGTCAACGTCGGGACGCCTTCGAGAGCTGCACGCGTCGTGCCTCCGCGCACTATACGCCCGCGTCACGGACACTGGAGAATTTAAAATTTTTCTCTCCTTCGACCCGAGAGCTAAGGTCAGACTCAGCGAAAGTGTAATACGAGAAAAGCATTTCTCATAACTGCCGGGACAGATCGTGATATTTGCCAAGTTATGAACAGCCGATTCGCCGTGTACGGGAGTAAATCGTTTGCGTGTTGCGTTGTTTTGCTATTTATTCCATTCTGCGCTCGAGCAGGATGTAATGTTGATTTACTCGTATATGTATCATTCGTGGCTTGGAACTCTTTGTGAGCATTGGGGAGTTGCAATCGTAGGGTCACTTTAAAAATGGCATTTCTGGACGTATTCATTTTCTTTTTATCTTAGTAGACTCTTAGTACTCTATATGATTGTCCTTTTGAAGTATTGATGTACCTTTCTTTTAATTCAGACTGTCTTCTGTCATTCCAGTAGTGTAATCTAATCTTGATATTTCATTTTGATTTAATTTAAACTATACAAAGGTAGATTTACAAGAAATAAAACATGAAGGTATAAGTATGATACTTTCATATATTAATCATATTATCATATTATATCGTACTATATATTATATTACCATAGGCTTATTAATATTGCTATAAAATATTAACATCAAAATCAGATACGTACATATTGGGTTGTCCAGAAAGTTCGTGCTAATTTTTAAGAAAAATTCAAAGGCACATTTGAATTTTGATATATATATATATATATATATATATAAATTATATAAATACCATTTTGTTCCACGACCTTTCCACCTTTTAAGGGCTACACCCATGTTAATTGTTTTCAACCATTCCAATATAAACAGACGTGTACTACCTACCAAAAATCGCCATGGACTTTCCAGACAAACTAATGCATTGTCGACATATCCTCCATATTTGAACATAAAAGAAAATCTCCAGTTTTGGGCAGTTTGGTAACCCAACGTGGATGAGCATTTCACGGACACTGGGTATGTATACCAAGAGCAGCTAAATCTAGCAAACCTCCGTAGGAGTTGCGCACCGTGAGAGAGTTGGCCGACCCGTTTACTTTCTCGCGCGAAGATGTAAGCCGAAGGCAAAAAAAATCGCGATTCGCCGGCGTCTGCGGAAAGGAAACACGTCGAATCACTGTCCAACATCTTCAGACACGTGTTTTGTCTACCATGCGATTCGCGGAGAGGAAATATTGAATGCCCGTGCCGATTTCTCCGACGGGAAAACACCTACGCCGCGAACAATTCATACGATGGATACTACCATCGACGCGTCGGAAAGTGTTTCAAGTGGGATAAAGTCGAGCTAAGATAATAGCTGTTAACCCTTCGCGATCCTGTGTCGAGAGAGACTCGGCGAAAGCGTAGTGAAATCAGAAAATTTGAACTGCAAAGGATTAATAAAGTAGAAGTAAGAATCGAACTACAGAAAAATAAGATAAATTAATACTGCAGCTAACGACGATTCATGTGTACCTATTTTTATCTGTCGTGAAATATGTTTAGTTCTGGATTAAGCAGAACAGAGTTGAGCATCATGACTGCTTCGGTACATGATGAACAAGCAAACTACTCAAACAAATATTCGTTCTTATTATATCTCCTCTTACTTGCATCTACTAATCAAAATTATAAGTTCGAGAGCTTTCTAGCGAACCTTCGATTGCCCCAAATTGTCTATCGTACAATTATAACAGAAGGTTAGGTCAACAAGATTCCCTGCATCAAAGACGCGATACGGGAACCGCAACTCGTCCCATCCCCGCCTCTCGGACCATACCAAACACAGCCCCACGAACGTCAACACCTAATCAACCTTAACTAACTCCGTTCAACATTACAACCCTCTAAGCCGATAGTTCCACAGCCACGCCTATCAAAGACACGTTCCAGCGTCCGACAAGTTGTTAGAGCTGGCGAAGAGAAGCAGCAAAACCCCGGACAGCTTCTCTCGCTGGTCGATAATCAACGAGCATCGCGCGAGCTTAAACTCTCCAGAGTCTAAGCGCAGATTCCTGTTTCCCTGGTCAGGGATGTAATTCCACGAACCGCAAGAACGTAGCCTAACCGCATACACCCCGACCTGGAGTACCACGGATCCTGATTCAGTGTAGCAACAGCCCTGATAAAACAGTGCTTCCCAACAGGTGTAACGAGAGCGTAGGTGTTTATCCCTTTCAGACCAGAATTTTTGTTTTCTCGTAGTAATGTAGTTTAATTTTTAGAGTTAACTTGGACTAAAATGAGTATGGACAAAATTTTAAGAATCCTAATAGTGTAGTTTTCGAGGAAAATAAGGACATTCGCCCTAAACTATAATGTCGGTAATTTTTTAATTTTGTGTCTTCTATTGGGGACGCCAGGTCTGAAAGGGTTAAAAAAAAGTGTCCTGCACGAATGTAAATTATTCTTAAACATGTCCTGACGTGAAAGGGGTTGGGAAGTACTGCGACGAAGGAGCCAAGCACTTCCTCTTCGTCCTTTTCCGGCGTGCGACGCTTTTTACTCCCGCAGGATGCAAGCAGAAAGAAGCTCGAAGGCGGTTGGAAGCCGCTCGGCTCGCCGACAGGCCGTGGAGTCAATTTTACTCATTAAGGCTAGATTCCTGCACGAAGCGTGTGGCGAGTGCTGCGAGAAACTAGATCCCGTGGCGGGATAGGCCGAGGAGCCTTGCCGCTGCGCCCGTAAACAGGAGCGAGTAAACGATACCGTCTCGCGAGACTCGCGTGAATTCTGTTTCTGCGCTTCCAGCGTATCGTCATCGCCGGGAAAAAGTGCCCGCACGCGAGTTCTCCTCGCTCGGGTCGACCTCGATTACATTCACGAAAAATCGATCTCGTGTGGTGACTGGGACGTGAAGATTTAGAGAGGTCTCCTTTGGCACGTTCAGAGACTGATAAGAGGAAGAAGGTTTGGGGGTAAATAATATGTATGAGGGTACATGAAACGATTTTACTTGGATAACTGAAAAGAAAGTACCTTTGTCATGGTTTATGTTTATTCAGAGTGGGGCACCCTGAACGATTTGTACAGCTGATAGTTTTGGAGTAGATAATGGACATTGCAATCTTACTTATTTGCAACGTATGCTAAATTAAACAGGTGCATTTTTCTAGTCTGAAACATTATGTATGTATAACCTTATGTAAACTTTCTTGAAGCTTCAAAAAACACTAATAGAGGTCCCTCATGAACCACAGAATTCTTACTTCCTACAAATCTAAGAAATGCCTAAAATCCTTCTTTCCCCCAAAAGATTCCAACTTTGCTCCATCAAGAAGAGAACTCCTCGAAGCAACAACAAAACCCCTCCAAGCAAGAACAGGACCAATTCACACCTCTTGAAACGCAATTGCTGTAACCTGGAAACCTGCAATCCTCTTATCCCCAAACAACCCGCGGAATAGACCGTTTCCCGACCTACCCCATAAAAAGGAAGACGTGATCGTCGAAATTCGACTTTTTTTCGCTCCCGATCCTTGTAAAAAGCCGTGGAAAAAATCGATCTACGAATCGCAACACGAGACGCAGAAACCGGGCCGATAATAGGGAGGCTGAAAGCGGAACGAAATTGGCCCACCAAGGGATCCAGCTCGGTTTTATTTACTGGAACTGCGGCGGTCTCGAGGGCGAACTCGTTCGAAGCCGATTTCAAGGACTAGACTCGCGCGGAATATCGTCGCGACGAGTCCTGCGCAGTAAAAACATTAAGGGACGATACTGTTCGAATCGAAACTGCGCCTTTTACTATTTTGTTGCTGGGAGAACGAAACGAGCCGTGACAATATCGGCCTGCGAACGATCTTGCGTATCGCGTAGGAGTAAGGTTACTCTGGATCATAGGATAGGAGTACGCAGGACAATGTTCGAAAGAAAATGGGAGGGGAGTATAAAATGTAATTGATTCTGTGCATTTGAAATTGAATGGTCGAGAACCTTCGATTAACATCGTCGCAAGGATCAGCTTAAATCATAAATTGAAGGTGGTGAAGTACGTTTTCGATAAACATATTTTAATCAAGACTGCTTCGACTCCTGTTCCGTCACGGATTAAGCGCTTAGACGCGCAATTAGGTTCATCAAAAACACCGCTACGACTCGTTCGTGTGAATAGTAAACTGAGTCACGTAATTGTGTATACTTTTCATTAACGTCTTCATCGAATGAAGCGTAATTTTGTAACGAACCTCCATGTACATATAACCGCATTTAACACTATATGCATATATATGTATTCGGATCGCAATCGTAAAAAACGTGTACGTTGAATCGAGCCTGTAGGCTCCATTGACGCAACGCTGCGCGCTGTAATTTTCTCCATGCCGTTTCGCGGGCATTAGAATTTAAAAGATGCAACTGGCACTCAGGCACGTCATTGAGAATGGAAGTTCATGAATGCAGGTAAGTACTGCCAGTGGCACAGCTCGGCAACCATAGGCATAATCCATTGGAACCAGTAGCCTTCGTCTCATTTCCTTATTTGCTCTTGTACTCATTTCTTAGTTATCTTTCTTGTCTAACATACTACGTCCAGCGCGAGTGCTTAGTTCGCTTTCGTCTCGGTCATACAAAGAATGGGATTTCTAATTTTATCCCAGTCACTTCGAACGAACGCGTTGCACGCCACGGCTGCCCGCTATTGTCCGCGTTCCCCTTCCGTTTGTAATAAAGCGCAAACCAATAGAATAATTTTAAATTAGAAGACAATAATTCCGAAGACTTGGATAAACTATTACAGTATTTGTTCCGCTTTCTTTGTTTTAAGGCCACTTTTAGAATCTACAAATAGTACAATTGAATTTACTAGATTAATACGAAAGACATTTAGATATTAGAATTAGGTTTCCTGAGTTAATACATACACAAATGTTCTACGTTTTATCTTAGTGAATCCAATTGTAGTGTTTATACATACATATATATAATAGGTTATATTTAAAAGGATTGTTCTTACTGCAAAATAAATAAATAATCCCCTTACTTGAGTCCTCAATTTCTATTTTTCTAAACGACTTCCAAGCCAAATGCGCGTGTAAAATTCTGCCTTTCGCCTAACAGTTTGTAAATTCAAACGACAGAGACATCGTCTTCGTCTGACCACCCATCTCCAGCAACATTATCGCGAGTGTTATCAAACTATCCAACGTTTAACGTGCATCTATCACTGCTATCATAGAACTCGCAGCGTCATTAGTTATAATTAAGCCGCATCTGAACGCAGGAAACGTGCGTAAATGATGCAAAGAAAATAAAGGATCGCGCGTATAGCATATGCGCATAAGCGAACGTGACTGGAATAAAGTTTACGTCGGGCACGTGAATCAGATGGCACAGTTCCCCGGCGAAGAAAGACGTCTACGTCAAAAACGAGGTAGCTTCGAACAATCTCGATTTCATATCGGGGCACATAAATCTGCTCGGATGCCCCATTATTAAATCCACGGATCCTAGGCGCGCAGAGAGTCAACTAGCCAAATATGGAATCGCAATAAAACGCGGGTTCATAATCTATCGATGTCAACAATAATAACGTTGCTGGTGTGTACAATAGAAGCTTCGTTGGTTAGAAGAGAAGATTATTCTAATAAGAAAACGATGAGTTTGTATTGGAAGACACCCCTATGGGGACAGAATTTTTGGGTTTGAAATTGATAGATGAAGAATGTAAGATGTTAAGGTTACTGAATATAGCAGACTTCGAGCGGAAGAATGAGAGGTGGAATACGAAACGAAAAATCACGAAAATCCAAGTTGTATTATTTTCTTGAATCAATAAAATAGTGAGGTATTTTTATTCATAAACTCAACTGCTTACAGATGTACGAATCGATGGTAAGAATTGATCCGCTGTAAGATTGCCTAAGAATTTTGCGTGCTCGAGGACAGAAGAGTAGTGAAACCAGGTAAAAACCGAGATCTTTACACTTGCCTATCCGAAGGCATCTGGGGTGTACCAATGAAACATAATCGAAATGGCCACGTAGATGTATCGCGATAAAGCTCTATCGTCGGTTCGCGGTCTCGAGCGAAACATTTTGTACCGAGTTTCAAGAGCAGCGCGGTCTGCTCCAGACGAGATCGTTAGATACGAGGTACCTAGAAATGCCAGGGGAAAGAAACGGGCTAACGGTGGTGGAGGGAGGGAGGGAGGGAAGGAGAGGGAGGGAGAAACAGTGGTTGCACTATAAGCCACCTGCAAAAACCTGGATGGCAACCTGTTCTTCGAGCACCGATCGCGCATCTACTCGAGAGCTCTCTCGACTTCTGTGATGAAACTCGATAATACGTGCACTGGTAGGAATCGCACTCGATGGACGGAAAAAGGAAATTCCTGTTTTTCGTTCCGTTCCGTTTCTTCGCGTTTATCCTTGGACCGCTGCAGTGAAAACTGCAGGCTACCTCCGCAGGTGGAAACGTGACGCGATGCAGGAGAATAATTAGGTGACTATTCTTAACCGGTTGTTTTGTGCGGATCTCCTTCTACGTTGCCGTCGATCGCGACGTTCGCGGATATTTTTGCGGGGATCGAACTACGTGGATGTGCCGCGTTTTTACGACGCGATTTTAATGGAATTTTGGAGAGGGAGGGGAAATAGAATCATTGGAAATAGAATCATCTTAGCCTTCTATGGAGCCCAATCTTTTTTCTGCGAACAACTTGCGAGGAATCAGTTTGATATTTCAGGTTGATGGTCCTGCTACCCGAGATTAATATTGATATTGGTTACCAGAGACATTATGTAATTAAGCCTTTGATACCTGGGGTTCATAATTCAGAACACAACAAATTATCGACATTATCGTTTAGAGCGAATATCCTTATTTGTGCACATGAAGAAAGAGGATTGAAATAAATTGTTATAGTGAATGTTAATTTAATAGGTTGTTGGTCACTAGTAATCGATAGTTTGTAAATACAATGTATATTTAGAATGAAGTTACTGGTACTATAAATACCATAAAAAAAAATGACTCGAACTATTGAATATTTCCATTCTTCGTTCGAGTAAACATCGAGGCTATGCATGGAAAATATTCATGGCAGTCACTGTGTAAAAAATGACTGTACTCGATGAAAGTAATTCGCTGAATTCAACCTGATTCAATCACCAGCTACCTACAGTATTTAAACCTGGTTAGTCATCTCTAATTAATCAATTCCGAAGAACTCGTTCTTGAAACGTCAGATTAAAGGAAATACTTTCTAATGCACACGATCACGAGCTCCCATTAGAAAATCAAGTGACATTTCCAGACCACTGCGAGCATAAGCGAGCATCAGGATTCCTGAAGAGTCCCTCCTACCTGACTCCGCACTTTTTCTTCTTATACTTCGACTAGCATCTCCCGTCGTGTTCCCCGTTTTTATATTCTCGTTCCTGTTCGGAGGAAAAGGACATAACCTTCGGTATGATTGCTCCTCGAACGCCAGCTTTTTCTTACATTTGCGTGGTATTCCTCGCCGTGCTCTCGCGAGAGAAGAGGTTTTCTTCGAACGGAGGATTCTACGAAGTCCCATGGAGTCTAGCAAGAGTAAAGAGCGGCGCTCGACTCTACTACCTGTTCGTCGTTTTAAATTCCGCTCTAATTTGAATAATTAATGAGGAACAGGCTTGCTGACATCGTTGGCATCGAAAAACTCGAATCATTCTGTTGTGACAGCTTTTAAACTTTTAGAATTTTTGAGTAAGTTTCATTTTCAATGATTAGGCACTTGGCATTGTATTCTGCAATTTGAGACAATTTTTATATTCGTGATCCTTGAGGCAACATTGATTCAGCACTCAACACTTAAAGCCTCTGTGTCAAAGGACCCCCAGGTATTAACACGTTCAAACCAGAAGCTCGAAAGAGTGAAAACGCTTGGGCACTTGGGATCCTATATTAAAATTTGCGACAATTTTTATATTCACAAACCTCTACGCAACATTGACTCATCGTCCAAACACTCGAAGCCTCCGAGTCGAAGGAGCCCCAGGTGTTAACACACGTTCAAACCAGAAGCTCGAAAGAGTGAAAACGCTTGGGCACTTGGGATCCTATATTAAAATTTGCGAAAATTTTTATATTCACAAACCTCTACGCAACATTGACTCATCGTCCAAACACTCGAAGCCTCCGAGTCGAAGGAACCCCAGGTGTTAACACGCGTTCAAACCAGAGGCTCGAAAGAAAGGAAACGCGGCTCGAGAAAGCTGCATCGGTGACGTTTCCGGTGAGCAGTAAAATTCCTGAGCGCTTGTTTGAATGCAGGCCCGCATTCGGTCGCCTTGAGGGTACGTACCGGTTATGTCATGTCACCGCAAGTGGGCCACACCGCCGTGTCTTCCTTCGGTTGTTTTATTTCAAGCCCGGCCAGGACACTGAATATACGCATTGTCACGAACTTAACGTCTTCTTGGTCTTTATCTCTTCTCGCTCCGAGTGGCTGGCCTTTTGTACGTAAGAGTTATTCCGTGGTTGCGGCCGCCTTGAAAAACCTGATTTCCCTCTTGTGTCACCGTTGCGACGTCGCAGTCGGCTTAGTTGCAGTAATGTTCAAAGGTCAGACGCACTATGTTTGTTTGTTTATGGCGAGTATTACAAAGGAGCGACTCGCGGGATGCGTGATTACAAAAGATGAAGTTTATACGAGGAACGTGAGCCCTCTAGCGACCCTCTAAATTATCTTCGTCGAATAGGACGAGATGGTATCGTTCGAAGTCCTGTAACATCCCGTGGAATGCTTCTTTCGTCAAAAATGTCGTCGTTGGATTAATCTACAAGGCCACTTTATTAACGTGAAGACCAATTCACACTCTGATGATGATAAAGATGACAGTGAGACTCGTTCTTACTCGAAGTTACTCGTACAGCCTATATTACAAAGAGTCCAATTCCTGACATAAGTCTGAAATTCTCTCATGTGCAGACTGTCTTCCATCTTTAGTCTTCGATTGGGAGTACTCTACGTCATTTAAGTATTATGTATACTGGTCACTCAAATGATAGCCACACCCTTGAACAAAAACGTGCGAGAAGATGGCCAATCACGTGCCATGCTTATTACCTCGAACGAAAGTGGACGAAGGTGGAACAAGGTATTTTTAGAAAGGAATATCCATTTATGTGGTTTTCCCTCGATCGATTGAACCGTGTCACGGTCTGGTAACTCGCTTCACCGCCCTCGAGCAACTTTGTAGTCAATGACAAGGGTACCGAAGAAATGCAATCGCGACAAGCAGACAACTCTGCAAGACTCGGAGCAATTTGCATCGGATGACGCGCAACGCGTCGTCCTCAGCTGGCAGGTACCTCGCTCATCATAATCACGACCACTGGAATTCACAATTATGACAGTGGCAGTTCTCTGAGCTTCTTTATTCACGCGTGCAACGACTTCCGCGTCCTTCTAAGAAGTGTATTATGCTTAGAGTGTTATCGCTGTGCTTTCCTTACTTGGACAAACGTTAGATGGTCGGATAAGATTTCTATCATATAATTTAATTAAATTCTCGTACTCGCGGTATCTATACCTTCGTCTTGCTTCGGTATTCGGCGCACGTTCATTAAAAACAGGCAATTAAGCTCGATGTATCGCGCAACGCGAGTACCATTTAGCGGAGCAAAAATAATCGAGTAATGCGACCATATTGCTTCATCGCTCGAAATAATGTGGTAGTCGATAGATAATAGTATCTAATGTCGCAGGCATTTGATGCCGACACGGTCCATTCGCGAGCCACCTACATTAGAAGTGCAACAATGGCGTGGACGCCGACTTGGTTCAATTTTACGTTGCGGCTCCGAGCAGAACAATAAACAAATAAAGGGGGCGAATTATCTCCGCGTAAAGATCAAGATAATCCAGGTTGCGCTGTTATTTGACGATGCAGAAAGTAGGTGTAACGTCGTATCCGACGAGAGTAGGAGCGAATCGAGTGATTTCGACGCCACTACCGCGTGTGCGTGGGCGGATAGCGGTCGTACTGTGACTGTGTCAAATACCTGTGACATTAGGTGCATTGCTATCACCTACTCCATTACGTGCGGGTAATGCAGCGAGACAAAAGGTGCATGAGAGGGAAAGGTGTTCCACGTTCGCGATCGATCGTCGAGCTTGTAATTCGCTGAGTAATTTATCGGTTTTAGATCATTTCCCACCTTGTGCACCCGCTGCGCAAGCAAAATAGTCGGGGGACATTTTATAGAGCAACGTTGGTAATAAGCGCGCTACTATTAAGTAGGTAGGGAGACTTGTAGTTTTTGATTAAGGTGGTATGCAAATCTGAAATTATAAAGAAATATCTAAGTACTTATTGCAATTTTTAAAGGAAATAAATTGAAATTAATCGAGTGCCATAAAGCAAATGTGAATAACATACTTATCTAAGTAAAAATAATGTCTCCAATAAAAGCCTAACTAACTGTTCACTTATTATTTTTTAATATAAACTGTCATTTGAATTAGAAAAATATCATTCATTTCGAGGGATTTTAATCTGCCCTGTTCCTTAATCAGGGACCTCTGCAAAATTCTGATTCCCTGATCGCACCAGAGAACAAACCGACCGACAGAATAACATTAGAAACTACCAACATTACAAACGACACAAAACCTGCCAATCATCGCTAACTCCACAAAATTGACGACCTTTTCTCGCGACTCGTACGCGTGGCGCAATATCCCGCGCCTTTTTCCATCCAGCACTCGTCTCTGTATTTCAAAATTTCTCCAATTTGCCGTGTACCCTTTCTCGTCGCGGCACGCCACTTCCTAAGCGCGAACCCTGGCATCACCGGGTGGAAACACGCGTCAACCACCATCTAGAGGCCCGATCGCAGTTAACTCGATGCAATTCGCGTGGAGCACGTGACCGGGAGGGTTCGCCAGGCGAAGCGAAGAAAGCCCTCTATCATCGAATCCAATTTAGCGAACACAACGGGGCCGATTACATCGCTACACGGGCAGGTCCCTCGCGCAGAAACCTACGGAGCCTCGAGTCCTCTCATTAGAGTTTCGGGTCACGGGTTATGTCTATCATATTGTTGTACGAGTCCGTGCACGCGCGCTCGCGGATGATTATTCGGTTCGCGAGGTAATAACGCCGACAGCGGTGGTCGAGGGTTGGCGAGATAAGGTTGGGTAACCAAATAGAGAGGATGGAGGAGCCGCGAGGCGTCGAGGATGAACGTATCAGCAGTTCCTATCCGTGAAGTCTCACGGTAATCAATTAATCTTACGAGTCCCATCGTTCGGCCAATCGACGCCCTTCAGACCAGGAGGAAGGTAATATTTGAATCGCTATCGATAGGAACTGGGGAGAGCGTGGCGCTCTGACGGCCTGTTCGAGGAATTGAGCTTGTCAGTGATTCATCTTGTTGGTGAACGAGGATAAAAATGGTACGTCTTTATTGTGGACATCGAGGAATGCAGGGTAGAAGTATGTGCACAAGGGCGAGTTGCAGGTGTTATTAACCTACTTTTGAAAAATAATGTGGGGTGAGAAGAAGAGAGGGAGGAAGATATACGAGTTTGAGTTTAACAATCGGATACAGAGATAAATAACCCTCGAATCATCGCTGTCAAGAATCTACCCAAAACGTCAATTTGAAAAATGTGTGGGCGACAACGCTTCCTCCACGGAATCAATCCCGTTCGGTTGTAAATGTTTGGCGTATCCCGCCTCGATTATTAGGGTGTCCTTGCTAAAGTGATCATCTCTCAGGATGATTTATCGAACGGCTCGCGAGGTTCACAATTTAACGCGTGATGGGATCTCTCGGAGTGTCGTTGCCTACCAGTCTTTGTCGAACGAACGAAAGAGTAAAAAACGGACCTTTTTTCGTGGGCGTTCCACTTGACGATATTCATTAAACGTACGGCCGTGTCCTCGTTCTACTCGCGGTATCAGTTTCTTCTGTGCCTGTACGCTCACGTTTGCTGCCGATATCGAGCAGCTGTGATCTGGGGCATGCATTTGGCCTCTTCGCCGAAACGATCGAGATCGAACGGGGACAGAGAGAGATACGTATGTACAGGGTGTATCCTTGAACGTGGGAGCCACTTTAGTGGTCAATTGAAAACAGACCAATTGTTCTATGACACTTTTTTGTCAGTAGAAATAATTAGTATTTCCAAAGAAGACGTTAAGACATTAATTACATGTACACACAATGCTAGATTTAGCCCTGAAAACTCCAAGAAGGAAGTTCGTAAACATCATTTACCCCAAGTACATGATATCTACTCTCACATATCGATAATAAAGAAACGCCTTACCCCAACATTTATATAATTATATTCATCGAAGAGCTGTACTACGTTCTACACGAGCTCCCATCAACCTTCTTCCGTTTCAAATTCACCAAAGTGGCTCTCCCACGTTAGGATACACCCTGTATATAAAGAAAAGGAACGAGAGAGATGCTGCGCATTAGCGTGTCCAGAAGCATGGGGGAAGAAACAAGAAGCAGAGGAGACAGGAGTAAAAAACACGGTCGGTTAGGTGGAACAGGGAGGACCGATGGGATCTCGGGAGGAGGATAGTAGAAAATGCTAGGAAAGGGGGATAACATCTCGTTAGACTAGTCTAGCAAGCTCCGGAGGAGGCCTGGTTCCACCGCTTCTTGCCCTAACGCTCGAGATTGATCATCTACGCGTACACCGCGCTTATCCGTTGGCTCTTCCGTTGTCTCGAACTCTTGAATAGCTTCTCCACTCTTTGCTGATGCCGCGTGGAAAATCGTTCGATGTTTGTTCGCATAACCTGCTTGAGTAACGGTGCGAACCCTTCTTTTTGCTCCTGGTCTCTCCGCTCGTCCTCCTCTCTCTCTCTCTCTCTCTCTCTCTCTGCCTCTCGCGTTATCGACTTCTGATACAGGAAACGATACGGGTGAAATTAAACCTCGAACTGCAATTATTATCGAGCCAGTCGGGAAGCATGTAGGCGAAGGGTTTCTTCGCTCGCGGAGCCGCGGCCTCTTTTGATTTATGGCTCGGGCTGGGAGAACACGAAATGGCGATGTTAAGTGCAGAGGCGACGTGGGGAGCCCCAAATTGCTGCTCCATCTCGCAGCCGCGATCCTTCACCACCCTAGTAACCCATGGAGTCCGTTGTCTCGTTGTACACGTACGGAAACAAAAATGGCTCGTTAGGCTGGCGAACGAACGTCATTCCAATTATTAACATTTGCTTCCACTGGATGGTAGCGACAGTCGTTGATATGTGAGGACGCGTTGTCTTGCAATGGGATACCTTATTTAATGTGAAATTATTTATGTGGGTTATGAGAAGTAATGTGTTGGAGTGTAGTTGATTTAGTATATTTATTGATAAGCTGTTTCTTCAATGGTTGTATAATAGGGTATGCTAGGTGTAGTAAAGACTATGGTTGTTCCTTGCAGGGGAAAGAAATAAATTCAGTTGGAGATGGTTACTTGTAGGGTAAAGAAAGAAATTTAATTGGACAGCACGAACATTTTTACAAGGTTTGGAACTCAAGTTGAATTGGGCAGGAAACTCCTTATAGAAAAATTGTTGTACCATCAATTCTTCGTGGATATTTTATCAGTCGCCTGAAGAGTTGGACATCAACCTTCGTTTAGAAAAGGAACCTATACTCACTTTTTAATTATAACATTATCAAATAAAACGATTACCTACAATGTGCTACATATAAGTATCTATGTGTATTAGAATAATTTATAGCAGGGCTAGCGCAAGGTAGGTTCAGCGCGTTCGCCGGAACCCGGCCCCGCGTTTTAAAAGGCTCCGCGGTCTACGAAAATTACTGAATTAAAAGGCACCGATTTTGATTAACTTTTTACAGACTGATGATACCATCACACAAATACAAGACATTTTTTTAGTAACGCTGATTAAATTGAAAGGAGTGACAAAAATCATCAAAGTATTATTATTTAATATTCATATTATAAAAAATATATAATATGTAACAGCATTTGTAAATAAATAATTCCTCGTTGTAAAATTTAAATGTAGTATTTGAATGTGAATCCAGGCCCCGCAAAAGGTCACGCCGGCCCTGATTTATAGTGTACACCTAAATCTATATGTATAGAATCTGTGTGTATTATGTATTATAAATTATGAACCTATTCTAATGCAAGTTGTGAAAACGTTGTCGCTCCTTCACTGTTCAATAGCTGACCTGTGCGATTCCTCATCTTCCCTGAACGTCGCCTTTGCGCGAGATCGATACCGATCGGACCTCCGTTGATGATCAACAGCGTGAACGAAATCGCGCTGTTGATTGGCGGCGCACAGCACGACATAAAGCTCGAAAGGGCACTGCTTGCGGTTCTCCGAGCAAGCAGACCCCCGGCGAGGTGGTGAATAACGATTGGACGCCCACCAGCTCGCCGCGAGGCAGACATCGAGATCGGACACCGCGGCAAACCGCGTTTCAGACACCTGAACTTTATGGTGGCATTCAATTTTATGACATATGCTATCATAAGTGGACTAGAAATCGTCGTACTCCAGCAGGAGAAAACCGTTTCGGTTAATTGAATGTCCAACTCAAAAATAAACCACGAGAGGAAATTACCGGTGATCCTTGCAGGACCTCGTATTTCGTCCTGCACGCATAAGGTATCGAATAGACGCGGTAAAAGAGACTGAGGACATGATTAAACCAACAAAACTGACGTTGCCTCCACACGGAATCCTGTGTACTGTGCGTTTGATATTTTTTGGCTCACGTAGTTTTATTTACAGATTAATTACAGCACTATTGGTAAGATCGATGCTATCACGTATTCAAGAATGGGACTTTGTAGTGTCTCAAGGTGAAGTTTCAGTTTCTTTGGATAGGAAACCAATTTTTGTCTTAATTTCAATTTTGTAAGACCTTGAGATCTTAAACTTGAATCGTACAAACGTCAGACTTCAGAAATTATAGCATTTGAAAGAGAGTGCTGCTATGGTCAAAACGTTGCAAGAATAAAACGACTCGTCACTACCAGAAATTGTGCTCGTAAAACCAACAAATTGCTCCCTAAATACTAAAGAGAAATGACATATTCGAAGGCAGACGGAAAGTCGGGATCTAACAGGAATGCGACGCGATGAAGAGTAAAGCTAAAGGGAGCATCGTTCTCTCTGTACGGTGCACTGCATTATGCCAGAGGGGAATTAGCAAGATCCCCAGGGGATAGAACGCCCAGTCGGTGGAAGATGCATTCCAGGATTAGACTGCAAAAGCCTATCTGACATCTCGCCGCTGAGTTCTCGTGGTAGTCAATTTCATAATAAGAGGGACAGCAGGGGAAGTCCCACGTTGCAATCCGCGGGATCTACCGGCGTCTTACGGAATTTCCATTAACGTCTAGTTAGAAGATCGACGATCGCTGATGAACGACAATAAACGACAGACGAGAAAGGAGAACAATGCGCGTGTACGTGGACCAACAAATTCACTGAAAAGGAAACGACGATTGCAACCGACGAACTCGGGCGTAGCCTATTTGATAAACCCTGGCGGAGCTTTACGAGACTCTAGGATCTATGGATCGTTTCGCAACGACGTTTTCCACTTCGATGGAAATTCTTTAAATGGCTCTATAATCCGATCGTACATCATTCGAAACAAGCCTGTAAATTCTGCATGAAACTGGGTATATGTTTGTCGAGGAATATTGCACATAATTCTGCTGGTAATATTTATTACTCCAAGCTGTTGGATTAAATTTCTGGTATATTTGTGTAAGATAATTTGAAGGTAATTCTGAAGGTGATTGCTTTCTGGAATGTTATATAAATTTAATGCGGTGATATAATCTGGTAAAGTGTTTCAACTTCCGCTTTGGGACCTCTGTAATAAAATGATATAATGTATGGAACATCGATACACAGAAATATTTAAAATTCAAAAGGTAAACAGAAAGAAGAAAAATTATTTTGATAAAATAGTGTATCGCCTCTTCTTCTTTCTTGCCTTCTAATACTTTTGATTCTAGTAAATTGATATTACGTTCGTTACAAAAATTTATTGAATAAGGTCCAAACGATAAACGAAAACATTTTATAAAGAAATTTGAAGCTAACTACTCCGTTTCTAAGCAAAGAAAAATTAGCCTTGTCTTAATAAAAATCGAAATGGAATCTATGAACACGGAATTCATCTAAAACTCGGTTGTGTAAATCACATAATATCTATGCTCGAGTAATGCGAGCAGTCAGGATTACGTGTTGCGCATCTAAAGCGAATCGAAATGCCACAAGAGACCGATAGACAAGGAATTTGAAGCATTAAGACGCTCGAGTAATCGAAACGCTTCGAAGCCTATTACTAGTCAACGAACAGGCATCTGAATCCGGAGCGAGCGTCGCGGAGCGTCGACGAGCAAATCGGTGCAAGAAATAAATCAAAGATCGGCCTCGATCCCTCGACGTGCCGTACAAATGATCACGCGACCACGTGGGCAACGGGCACGAAGCCACCGCCGCCATTAGATTTCCATTAATGATTACGTTTAATAGACCCTTATGTAATTATGCACCGAACCACCCACGCGATGTCGCGCGAACTTCTCGAGCTGCCTTCGAATCTTGCTCCTCCCTTTTGCTTCGTCCTACCGTCCACGGCTCTTTTACATTTACCTTTGTTCACCTTCAGGCTACACGAAATGAGATCGTGTACCTCGTGAGAAATTTTTCTATGTCTTTATATCTATTGGTTGGAGTAACTAAAAATTAATTTCTACCGACAGTTACATTAATTATTAACAGCACTTTATGTATCACATAAATATTCGTACCCTTTACATCTGTTGAACAAATTTGTCTAAATAAAATGATAGGTTTGATGTTTCCAAATATTCATTATAAATAAACGTGTATATGTGTGAAGTTTACTCATGTTCATATTTATAATGATGCATTCAATTGGTAATATCAAACCTATTATTTAATTTAGACAAATTCTTTCACTAAACACAGAGGGTACGAATATTTATGGGACTGATTGTATATCTCGTGTAATAATTTAAACTCTGAAAACCTTCTTAGCATCACAAAATTACCAAAGTTTCCTCTACGTAGTCTCGAAGAGCTCAAGACTTTCCCCTATATAGTTTCCCTTATCAGTCCCCGTAAATTTTTGTTCAAGAATCCATTTTCCAGCGAAAGTGAGTACGCAAGTCCTCCGAAGAGGCCAGAGAACGTTTCGTGCCGGCTCGAGATTGATAAGAAGACGAGGTCTCCTCTTTCGTTGGCGGGAATTAATTAAGACGATCGATGCGTCCCGACGACCAGCGTCCTCGCGATGGGTAAACCCCGGCTTAAGCATGGCATCCCGCGTGCCTCTCTCCGCAACCCTTATCAGGATCTCTGTGAAATGCGACGTGCTGTGTGTCTACGACATCAGTAGACCGATCGCGAGGATTTACGTCGTTCGTTAAATTAAATTACGACGACTTGTCTCATAAGACTCGGGTATCGATGAAAGAAGTTGTATCGACGCGTCAATATGACGTCCATTGTAAATCCATTGCAAGTCCATTGTAGTAACTATTTTAACTCACAGTTTCCCTCCTTTAAAGCTAAAAAATACGTCGAATTAAAATTGAAATATCGAATCCCAACTTCACCTAACTCCTTGCACGAGTTCAAAGGTGCAAGTCACTCACAAATAATCAACGAGGCCGTCAATGTACCATAAAGGGGCACGACAGCCTAAACGTTCCAACGTGGTCGACGTAGAAATTGTACGCTAACTCGCATCTCAACGAATACGATGATGAGCATCTACTTGTACGATGCAACATCTCCTAACTGGCAGAATCTGAACTCAGGATTTAGTATAACGAACCCGAGCAGCCATCACAAACACGTTAAACCGTCTCGTGGTCGAATGCTTCGGTCTGCTGGAAGGTTAGGGGAGCCCAGGGGCATAAAACTTTCAAGAATCCGCGATACCTGAAGCCTCGCAGACGGCTCCAACGAGACTGGTTTGACTTGCACGTTCGTGCAATTACTTTTAGTGCTATAACAGCCCCTACGTTGACTGCCGGGCTACCATATCCGACGTAAAAACCTAGTTTTCTCGAGCAGCGAGGCGATGCAAGACGAAAGTGCGCGGAGGTTGTAATATTCTGGGGTCATAAAGCAGAGATTATTTTAACCCTTTAACTGCGAAGGGCGCACATATCCACGGACATTTTTAAAAAGATATATATCTTACACAGAATGACAAAATAAAGCTTCTTTATATTTACAATTTATTCACCCAACGTTTAGTTTCAAAAATAAAAATTAAAAAGGTGGAAGTCATTTTCAAGACCTATGTGAAAATGAAGAGCAATATTAAAATCCAATGAAATATTAAAGAATGAGTTGAAAGAATTTCAATGATATTCGACCAACCTAAAGCGATTTATATTTTAAAATGTAATCGAATTTCAGGAAAAAGTGCTTCCAAGTTTCTAATCTTTACTTCTGAAACTAAACGTCGGATGAATAAACTGTGAATATACAAAATTTGTAGAGAGGAGAGCAAGCGAACTGAAAAAGTAGCACGATTTGTGAACAGATGCGACAAGATTGGGTTAGTGGAACAGTGGTTGGAAGACGTCAGAAAAAGCGGACTCCGGTAATTTGTTCTGGTTCTTCTCGACCATCGGATGCTGCCGCATCATCGTCATTTAACCAGTCACTAATATCGAGACGATTATGTAGCAGATCTTTGACGAATACTTCGTCGTCATTTATTTTGCCCCGCACATTCGGTATGCTCTACACGCTTTAACGAAACAAGAACACGTTTCTCGCGTATCGTAGGTCGGGGGCATAAATTACCCCACGGATGGAAAACTATTTTTGCCGTTCAAAGAAGTCCGCGTTTTTTCCTGAATATCGTGCGCGATCAATCGGGTCAATGATGTCGACTATTCGACGAACGATGTCAGTGGCATTCGACGAATGACAAGGATCCGGGGAATGCACGAAATTATGTCATGATAATTGAAGTGTGACAAGGTGTTCGACTAATTGACTCGCAACACCTGCTACGCGATTGCCTTCGATCATTGTTCGATGTATCATCCTATGAATTATGTGTCGAGAGCGAATGGAATAGAAAAGTGGGAATTCAGATAAAATGCTTGGAGGTTAAACTTCTAATTATGGTCGTTTAATTTACGTCATTTGCAGCTTCGTATTTATTTATTATATACCAAGATCCTGTTCACAAAAGGATTAGTGCCAAGAACATGTTAATATTATATTTTATTTACTCAAGCTTTTTCGAGAGCTACTTATCGAACCAGTTGGCTTAGTTTTCCATATTTTAAAAGAATTTAATAATTAATCCTTCGATAGTTCATTTTAGGTTCAGCATTGCTCTTTCGTGTCTCTCAATTAATATAACACCAAAGGAGTAGTGTAAAGGGATCTCATCTTCAGCCTATCATCTTCGTCTATATTTTACCCAACAACGAGTCGCCAATCGCGATGATAAATAATGAACCGTTCGAAAGGCAGGAGTTCCGTAACCCCTTTTTCTTAAAGCGTGACGAAGAGGCATGCGCCGATGTCGAAACGAATTATTTAATGACGGTGTTGGTACACGATGACACAATTACACATACAATTAGTTGCAACGGCCACGCGACGGTCGGCGAAGTCGTTGAACGGTCAAATAATAAAACGTCCGAGGGAAACGGCGTTCGAACCGTTGCGTCTCGGAAAACGTAACCTTTGGGGGGCGACGAGGCAAGAAAAATTGCACAAAAGTGTTTCCATACGAAACGCAACGCGCGTAATGAACAGGGCAGGTCCTCGAGAAGGCAGTAATACCTTTTTACGTCGTGAAATGATAATAAGCCGCAGCCTATGACAGCATTTTCGCCTTGCGTAAATGCCCATTGAGCGGCACTTTAGCTCGCTTCCATGGGCCCCGTAAATAGTACGTACAACCGCAACGGTTCTCGCCGGGAAAACTTTCGGTTAGCTACGCGTGTAACGCGAAACGCGTCTCTCACGCAACGCGTATGTCGAAATTAACCCTTCCTAGGTTGCGAGACTATCGAACGAGAACTTGGAATGGGTTAATTAGCGTGGCGAGGCCCAGGGGCCCATCGACGCATCTTTTGGCGATCGTCGCTCGTGGCAGAAAATTCTGGTAGTATTTCTCATTGAGTTTGACTAGTTAGACTCTGGATATTTATGCAAACTCATATTTTCACAGCTACGAAAAAATAATTCAACGTTAGATGGAAGGTTCTGGACTTTCTCATATTTTCAATTGTTGTATATGCATAAACTGTTGCAGTCTGTTGATAACTCTGTCTGTAGTACTATTTTGTTGGACAATTTGAAGATGGAAAGCTTCTCTGATGATATAAAGGATTCATTGTTTTATTATTGAGGAGCCATTAAAGCTGAAGATACCGAGTCTTAACCGAAAGTAATTGTTAGAACTTTTTACCAAAATTGGTATTTTCATAGTAGATACTTGAGTGTCATATTAGATACAAGATCTTCAAACTTGCATTCTCTTTTTGCCACAACCCAAAGTACACAAGTTTCATCTCCAATTATCTGCAATTATCCAGAATAAAATAACATACGATAGAGTGATACACCTGCCTGGAAAGACATCAGAGGCATCAAACGAAACAATTTCCATTGAAGAAAACTTGAGTGACCCTGAAACACTGTGCCTGCAATTTGAAAGTAATTCTGTCTACTACGCGACGTCGTCTTCAAAACAAAGTGTATGGTGGGATAAGACTAAATCCCGCTGGTGGAATCGAGGATTAAAATTGACGGCCCTTTTTGATGGGCCACGATGTTACGACCATGAATTCAACTCATCAAGAAAGCGTTATTCGCAGACATCTTCATTAGAAGGCGATAGCGCGAGACGCGAGCGTTACGGTTTACGAGCATTAAGAAAATGCATTAATACGGGCTCTCGCGCCTCTAAACGCATGGTGTGCTGATGGATGCTATAAGAGAGGCTTTCTCGTAGGCGCACCTTTAAACAATATCACTTTACTAGTTGTAAAAGGCGTTTATAGTCGACGAAGGACCAGAACCACTTTGGATAGATAATATTTTTTGACTGAACTTTATTTTTCAAGAGGAATCCCAAGGACTATCGCGGAGGAAATGCTCCTTGAAACTGCATCCATTTTGGTGAATCTAATTCTAGAGAATCCTGCCTTAGGCGCATCTTCCAAGTGGAATCGTCTTTCTACAAAGAGCCTAACTCAAATATTCCACCTTCTTTTCGTTGTTCAATACTTGAGACATTTTATTTGCTTTAGAGTTATACCTGACTCTAGCCTCACAGAAAATGCAGTTTTTCAATTTATCACAACCGTTGCATTATAAGAGCTTAAAACCATTACAATTTTCATTCAGAAAAGTCTTGTTACCTTTACTCCAACAGAGGAACGCTTCGAACATCAAAAACGCAGAACTTGAAGCAAAAACCTTTCGAATACCTTCGTTACGCTTCGCTTCCCAATTCCTCGCTATTACAGCGTGTAAATACCAAAACAGGAGATCCGACTTGTAAAGTAAACGGAGTCCAATTAATGTCCTCGACTAAAATGATAAAAAAAAAGGAAGAAGAAGTCCCGTAGGGTGGTAGATACGAGGGGACTATGTTATAGCGACGACTAGGTCCATCCATCAACCGGATCGAGGCAGACGAGCAAAAAGCTCAAACTCGTCTAAACCGATTGCTCGGAGCAGCTCTCACGGTTCACCTCGACTGCGCTCGTTTCAGATAACCCGCGGCTGTGTACATCTTGGGGATTTTTCTCGCGTCAGGTTCGTGCGCGGTTCGCGGCAAACGCGTGTCCTGTAACGAAGATAGGATCGACGTGTGTGCGAGAGTCCGTGTCCTGGGCATACACGCTTAACCCTGCTCGTTCGAGGTTTATCGTCGACGTCGTTTTCTTGGAATGTAGGCTTCTTTTGTGTCCAACGGGAAATATTTGAATCGGTGTCGATATTACCAAGGACATTCGAGGTTTGCGTATTTCTTTCAGAGACTAGAGAGATTAAAAGGTGAGTAATGTTACTTAATTTTTTGTAGGAAACAGTATGGCTCTCAATGGCGCTAAATGTAGGGTTTAGAACGCGATAAATCGAGTGTATTCGCCGAAGCGTAGAAGCTTAGATCGTCGAACGTCGAGCATAGACCGAGCTGAAGCTGGTCCAAATGAACGCGTACAAATTTTCAAACTTATTTTTTTCGAAAATAAAACGTCATATCACTCCATACTGGCTTGTACCACCAGTTACGGGACACTGTATATTACTGGTGAAGTCTACGCCAACAACACCAGGAGACGTACCCCATAACGTATCAAGCAACACACCTTGGAGTAGTGAAGTGGAAGTGAAGAAGAAATAGAAGCTCAAACGAAAGATTTAAATGCAGACCATGCAACCTTGCGCCACTGCTTAGCTCATCTCTATCTCTCAGCAGAATCAGCGCAACACGGAAAATCTTAATCGCCTTTAGGCGGCGACGCACGCACGGCCTGGAAACGTGGACACGCGACGTAATTCTCGGCTGGAGAGAAGAGAAAATTTCCCGTTGCGAAGAAAACGTAGCGGCCGATTCAGCTTCTCGCTGTGAAACGCCAGAAAAAGTCAGGGGAATCGGGAGCCAGTCTCGATTTCAAGTTCGAGTTCGATCGCTCGTGGATTCTGAGAAACGCGGCGGTGATTTTTCATCCAGCGTCGCTTGGAAACCTGTTTAGAGTCGCCGCGATTATAGCCAAGCGTACTGGCTTGACGCGCGACAGCTGGCTCGAGAAAATCGTCGGGCAATATTCTGATTAAAACGGCGCCAAACGAGCGAGATATGGTCGTACGATACGTTACGGCGAAAAGATATGGCTGGGATCGTTGTAGAATCGCGGGCGACTCGTTTCAGTCGCGAAATAAGGAGTTACGGTTGGAAAATTGGGAAAAAATGGCTCCATGAATGGGTACGCGAAGGAAATAAAGTATGGTTCGTTCTGCGGTGATATTATATCTTTTGCAATGGATTGAGTTTCCTAAAATAGATGAAATATGTGGATGGTCTTGGCTTGGTAAGGATTTCAACGAAATTATATATTTATAATATATAATTATATTATAATATATATTATATATTTTTTTAACGAAATTTGCTATATGGAATAATTCTATGATTTAGTGAAAATAAACTGAAGAAATTTTGAAGAGAAATTAATAGATGCAGAGGTTTCAGCCTTGCGATGATTGCTGGTTGCCAGCCTGCATCTAAACGGATAATATTTCTCCTTAATCCTAAGTGATTACTGTAAGTATTAGCAAGCCTCGGGATACGCGCGGCGCTTAGGAGAAAGAGGATTTTCATCGCTGCAGGGTATAGCTTCTGTAATTGGAAGCTATGCCCTTATAAAGGGAAGAGTATTGACCTGAAATCATCACATTCGAGAGAGTCTAAATATTATGAAAATCAACTTCCACTTAATTCATTCGCGACCGCTGTGAATTCACATCACTTCAAATTCTATCCCCGACTTCTATTCCAAATTACGAGAATCTTTTTATTTTATACACTACATATTTACGACATTGATATTTCATATCATATTTTGTAATATTTATCTTCGCCCTAGCGATACAAATTTGCGATGTCCATCTTCAGAATTTTATTATTTTCGTCAGTAGTCGGTATTAGAAACGTAAAATATAATTTGTGTTAATATAAAAATATCTTGCTTTGTTAATTATTTTATTTAAGGTCACATCTCAACTACGAGGTTATTAGCGACCACGTAAATGATTACAATTTAATTATGATTTATTCAACATGTTATATTTCATTAATATCTTGACTAATTTGAGGAATTCGTTTCTGTTAAGGATTGTCTGCTATACTATTTGAAAATAGCACTATTTGGAAAAATATTTTTGTGTTCTATAAATAGTGAATATTCACCCACGATAAATCCAGATTTTTCAAATGTACAACTCCACTGCAATAATTCATGAGAAACCATCAATACCTTACGTCACTGACTCCCCCCCCCCCCCCCCCTAAACTGAGTAACTGTTATCCAAAAAATTGGTACAATAAAAGGGAATGTATACAGCCGTAATATTTGTACTTTAATGTTTCCAACTTTAACGTTCACACGCAAGAAAATTGGGCAGCCACGATTTCCGCGACATAAGAATTCCGCAAAGCACTGAAATCGTTAGCAATTACCGTTCCGCGAAATGTAGCTGCATTAAAACACGCACATTTACCGTTCCTGTATAATGCGTAAGGAATTGCGCCTTCTAGTGTTTACGGCACGTAATTTCTTCGCGGCTACGAAACCTCCTAAAACCTACGAAATTATACACATCCAGGAAAGGAAAAACCGTTTTTCAAATAATTATATTGTACTCCATAACAAAGGGATCCTATCTGAGAGAAGCATCTATTTCCCTTACACTTTCCTCATTGAAACGATGTTTCTTAATTTCTCTCCCGGGTGATGCATAATATTAAGATTAACATGATTTTCGAGATTGTTGTCTAACCTTTATGCGCTAATTGGTGGGTTGCTACATAGCGTAGAAAGACACGCCTCATGCATTCGAACGTTTATATTTTGCTCGAATTTCCAGATGTTTCCCCGAGTTAACTCGTTTAATTGTTCAAAATAAATTGCAACTGGGAGGACGCTACGGAGAGCGCGTCGCAGAGGATGAATTATGTTTGAGAAGCGAATTCTCCTAGGTTCCTATTGGTCTTTGAATCACGTTCAATAAATTTTCCGAGAAGAACGGAGAGCTCGCGTAAATAAATCTCCTAACGCCTGAAAGCCATCTCCGCGGGCGTTCTATTATAGATATACTTTATGTCGCGATATATTACAATTAGCGCTACCAGAAAAATGTCAGTTAAATCTCACTTCTGGTTGCCATTTCCTGTTTTACTTTCTGCGTTTCGAAGATATACGAGTTACACAAATCTGGATTTGATCGCGCGAAAGCCGAACGAATCGTGGCGTTTATTTAAAAAGTACTTTTAAAGCAACGTTTGAAATATTACGAACAATCCTACCGTTGCTAACGAGTTTGTCGTACGAAAAATTATGGAAAAATGTAGAAGAAACTCTCGATATACGTGGTGGAAAAGTAAAACTCGAAGCGATAATAAATGCGTGCGTGAGGAATGTATCGAAAGCTTAGGCTCGTTTCACCAAATAAAATAAGTAAAATTTATATCGAATTAATTGCAAACGCCAGTGCCATTCGCTGTCATTGTCGCTTGCAAATACGATCGTAGATTCGTATTACAACCGATATATCGTAATCCCAAGGACTATAAAACTCTAACTCCCGGTAGGTTTGTGCGAATCGCTGCATATGGTGCACACCACTTGCCAATATGTTTTAACGCTTCCACTGGACTTTCCCTTCTTCAACGCGGATTCACGAAGAGCATCGTACAACTAAGGAATCAGGAAAATCCAAGTGAATACCTTCGCTGGATTTCCGGGATGAAGAAAAAATTGGCGACATGCGTTGAGAAACTTTCCTGCTGTTAGAGTTAGGAACGTATTAAATCTTGCTTTTACTAGTCGGAGGATTTTAATAAAATTTCGAGATTAAAGGAAAATAACTTACCCCTTGACCTACGCGTTATCTCTCGATCGCTCGGGATATAGTAAACAGGAAGGTAGGAAGTCCGAACCAAGTACCACGAGTCAGACTCGTGCTTATTGTTTGTGGCCCTTCCTTACCACGAGTCTCACTCGTCGTTGTAGGCCAAAGGTTTAATGTAAAATACACGTATATCAAAGCAGAACAGAGATCATTTCTAGAATTTTATAATTGAACGAATCCCGAGGAATGCAAAATTTTGTAGGTGGAATTTCCATCGATGACAATGGTTCCTTTTTGTCGTATTAAATAGTTGGGAAAGTAACAGGAAAAAGACTTTCACCTGGCCATCGCTTAGCCGGAAAATAAAGCATCCACGGTCGAAGCAGGTCCAGCCTGGCGATCTTGGCTGACCGAGCTGGTTGGTGTAATCATCGGTACCCCCCATATACCAGCAGCCGTCTTCAACAGCGGGACGTAACAAGAGGTAAGCCAAGTAGAAGGGAGATATACCATGTAAGAAACTTTAATGCTTCGTATCACGAGAAACAGAGACCGTACGCGTGTATACAGTCAGGTATTTACGGACTGAACGTTATCGCACGAATTTGAGGGGTTGTCGCGATTAAGGGGAAGCCCCGCTGTATAACGTGTTGTTCCACGACGTAATTGGACGAAAGGAAAAAATTACAATTCGCTGGAATGTTCGTGGAATCGAGCCCCACTGAATGAGACGTCGATAGTCTGAGTATACGTGTACGAAGTATATTTATTTATACGTTTCGACCTTGTAGGGTAGAGTCTTCTCCGCGAGAGTTTTATGTGCAGATGATGCGGCTCATATAATATTTGGGGAAACCAAAAAGTAATCAAAATTTTATCAACATTTATTTATTAAAGAAATTTTAAATACTAATCAACAAAACAATTTCCATCATTTTCTAACACTTTTTGCCAGCGTGAAGGCAATTGTTCGATTCCCATTTTTAAAAAAAGTTCCTTCGATTTTTCTAAAAGTAGAACTATACTAATGCTATCTCAATAATATTATACATAACTAACAATATGTATCGGTTGCCACGACTAAAAGCCGATTAATAGCCTTCCAGTCAGTAAAGTGTTAATACAAGGAATAGTAGAATAGCACAATTCTTTTGTCTTGCCATTTTCATTAATAACAAGTTTCTCAACCGCTCCCACGATACCATTGAATACACAGTTACTACTAATATTCCCAACTCGAGAAAACTTGAAACCACCATCGACCTTTTTTCCGCCGCTATCGACCATAGATTTATAGTTTTGTCGAATAAATACACCATTCGCTTGCTCCTGGCTAGCTAAATCGCGTCGGCCGGTATCGTTGGGAGTATTCGCGAGGCAGCCAGGATGAATAAAGTAGCCGACGTAAAAAGAAAGGAAGAGGAAGAGATTTTACACGACACCGTGGACCCGACAGAGGCTATTCCTTACCGTTGTCCCGGCTCGTAATGATGGATAATGACATAGGATGCGAGTGACCGGTATAAACCTGCGCGTATCCAGCAAGAGGACCACGACGACGGTAACTCGTATCATATAAAATGGCGAACGAGAAAACGGAAAGAGGGAGAAGGAGAGTGGCATCCGTTTACCACCAAGATTCCGCTTCACCTGTGCGGCTTATGCGCGTCGTGTACTCGGCAGCGCATGCTGTGTTACACAGCGAATGTAAGGTGCGCTCGCATGATCAACAGAATACATCCTCTTCCCCCCCCCCCCCCCCCCAACCGAACATCCAATGCAACCTAACTCGAGGCTCAATCTCCAGAACGTGGCGAAACTCGTCGCACGGTGGCCATTTTCCGTTCATAACTTCATTTTCGTAACTTCTATATGCCTCGAATATGCTTCTCGTATTTGGACTCCACTACAAAGTCATACTAAAATGATTGAGAGTGTTCCACACAAATTCTTAAGGTACGTTTCTTACACGATTGCTAGACCTATGGATATAGCATATAAAAACTATGAGAATATCCTGCGTACTATGCAAATGCTCACTCTTAAGCATCGCCGAACTGTAGCCGACCTCATGCTCGTTTTCAAAATTACTAACCGAAAAATTGAATGTCCTAAGATACTGGATTTATCGATGATTGTTGGATCCCGGGGCTAAAATTCTCTCTACGGATTCTCTCTACGTCGACCCCCGCGGATTCCTCATCGACGTGTAACAAGCAAGACTTTGGTATTAGAACGTTAAAAGGGGAAAATGGAAGTCCCCCCTCCAGGCTACCACTCCGGGGTAAATCGCTACGTTTAAAACATTCGAGACAATTTAAGTGTTTTCTTCGTAAGTTCCAAAGAACCGGAGCCATTTCGTTCCCCTTACTGATCCGTTTCGTTGTTTTCTATATCAAGATCCGAAGGGAGCGTAAATGGCTTTGTAACGTTCCACTAAGTACGAAAGGGAGACGGCTCGTAGTTTATTAATCGCAGTGATAAAAATCACGATCGTACTATCAATTTTTCCCGTTGTAAAATCGATTCCACGGCGACTCGCGGAGAAAACTCGGAGAACCGCCCATTTAACCGTCCAACACGCTGCTGGGTCGACGTTTACCTGTGCAACGTTCGCGATACCGATGATCTTTGTGTTTTATTCTTAAACAACGTGCGCCGCGCGATCCCTGGTGATTTGCCTGTAGCTTCTACGTCGATCGCGTGTCAGTGAACACGGATCACGGGTAATTGTAGTGTTTTAGTACGTAGTACGCTTCTTCATCGGTTTAATGAATAGGTTACTGGCAGAACTGGTTATCACGGTGAGCTTATTATTCCCGATTTTAATTACGAGCGTGCAGATCGAGGGTAAAATAATCCTCGACCGGGTAAATGACTAGTATCCGACTGGTAGATGAGCGGCGTGGATTGAGAGAGTATGTTGAAAACGGAGATCGCAGGTATAAGCACTGTTAGTTAGAACAGTATCGACGTCTGGTTTAGGTCTTCTTACGTATGTAACTTCTGCCATTGCTGTACAGCACTTCTTGCATGTATGTTTCGATGGTATCGTAAGTTTCACTTCAGGCTTCAAGAAAGCATTAGTTTATTCTTTAGTCTGTTTATCTCTAGATTTTCCTACGGACTCGGAATATTGACTCGTGTAAATCGAAGTTTTTATTAGAAGTGTCTTCGTTCGATGCGATACGTAAGTATTCTTACCTCGAGCATGTAGTTTCAGGGCAACCGTCTCAGGAAATAAAAGAAAATATCAATATTTTCTTCTTTTTTGAAACACGATATGTTTCGATATGTATGATTTTCTTCTCTCTGTAATGATGTTTTGCTCCATTACTATCCATTATATCTATTTTTGTCATACACTTAATTACCTATCAAATTTATGCTATGTCTTCAACAAGTAAGAATTTCATCTTTATGGATTTCCATCTATTTAAAACGAACCTCAATTGGCAATCTTAACTTATATGAGGCAATTACCACAGTCTTGGTAATAGAATAATTTTTAAAAATATTTTCGATAAGTTAGACCTCTATCTAGCCTACTCTGGTATGAAGAAGAACTGCATACAGATCGAAGCATACATAATTCTGACTAATAATGCTCGCACTGTCGGCACGCGATCTTAATTTGCTAGGACAAATAGAACGCAGCTGTGAACGGGTATAGTTTTACAGAAACGCTCACTTTGGTCGCGTTTAATCAACGCCATCGGACACTTTCTGTTACCTAGTTCGACTTTTACGTCTATCAGTTATCGACCACAGAAATAAGGCGTGGATGTCGAACGTCGCCCAGGATTGTAGACCGCTTAGCCAAACATAGAAAGCCTGGACACCTCGGTTGACGTTAAGAATGCTACCTGTCGAGGTATCGAATAGATTTGAAAATCATTCATGGCTTTGATTTACTCAGATGCGTATGATATTACTAGAAAAATTCACCGCAACCTACTTCCTGCTGATTGCCGCAAATGATTAACTATTTTTTCTTGCTGTTAAATCTAATCTGCTCTTTTGCGTTGCTTGAATTTTATCATCTGTTCTGATTTACTCAACAGTATGATATATTTAGAAAAATTCACCGTGGCCTACTCCCTCCTGATTGACTCGAGTAATTAACTATTGTTTTTTGCTGTTAAGTCGAATCTGCCCTTTTGCGTTGGTTGAATTTTAATGGTTGTAAGCCAGATCCAACCGACGTTTCATTTTCTTAGCGATAACAATGGCGATAAGCTATTGTAACGTAACGCTGAGAGATTAGTAGATAAAACGTACTCGTTCCTTCCCTACCTCAGAGCGAAATGCGGTCTTGCAGGCCGACCGTAGCATACTATTGCAGAACGTCTACCCTACACGCCCATTTCTTTATAAGCATCCAGCTGTACTGGCCAGCATTTACATTCACCTGTGCATACTCGGGTTGCAGAGATCGATAATCGTCATTTTGCCTCCCCGTCTTTTTAATTGCCGCCTCCGTCGTTTCTGCAAATCTCCTTCCTTTTCATCTCGGTGCTACCCGTTTCGTCGCGTCGACTGGTATAGCAAATTCAGAATACCAAGCGACGCGGGCATGAATTATTGTTTCGTTCCAGCCGATTCGAAAAATCCAACCGTGTTGAGAAATACGACCACCGAACGACCTTCGAACAGGTTCAGCCGGTGAAGTACCGAGGCTTGACTGCGTCGAATGAAATTATAGTTATCGCAAGTGTAAGGAAAGAAATGCAACCGGCTAGAAGCGTCCACTGTATTTACTAGCTTTACTGCCACGCTTTTGTCGAGAACTGGCGCAAATAATTAGAAAATTTATGTGCAAAAATTGCTGCTTGTTTATTGCTCGTCCCTTTACTTGCTACCATTCCTCTGCCCGAGTAACTGGAACTGAGAAACTAATGAGAGAATTAACATCCAGAAATATTTATTGCCTTTAGAACTTCTGCGCATGTATTACAATTCCCACGCTTGATATACTCAATATAATCGATTTTGTCTATTCGATTTCTAGCTACTACAGCTGACAAATATAAATAGAGAAGCGATGATTAGAAATTTGTACTATTTATTCCTTCCCCTCTTAAATATTACCATTTTTATGCTGTCTTCTATACTCATTCCAGTATCTATACTTCCATGTCCAATTCTCAAATGGTACTGATAAATATGATTAGAAAATCAACGTACAAGAATCTCTGTCGTATTTACTACTTTTCCGTGCACCTATAATCATTCCTATACTCGCTATTTCCGATACAATCTTAACCAACCTCCAGCATAGTACGCTATTATGCGAAATATAGACTCCACACCCTCTCCTTTATAAGTATCGAGCACGCTGTACCCGCATTTGCGTTCACCTGCACACGCATACCGCGGCCGCCAGTACCACCTGATAATCGTCATTTTGCCTCTCGGATACCTTTTTAAACGGCACTGCTCACCGCACCACTGTCGCCCCGAGTTTCTGCCTCAGAAATTTATTTACTCCGCGTCGCATATTGCTATTCGTATATCATATCTTCATGTTCGAATGACAAACAAAAAATAAAGATATTTGCATCTATTAATATCTATTAGCCTAATCTCTGTATCTATCGATATAAACATCAGAATTAAATTATAGAATAAAATACCTGGTAATAAAGACTGAACTCTTACTGATCGTTGAATGATCGTTGATTGAACTGATCGTTATTTACAACATGAATAATGAATAAAAAGGAAACGTCTTCACCTCTATCGAACAAATATCAAAATCTACGTGAATAAAGATCTACCGATTGGTCTTTTTCTTCGTTTACTGTTCGAATAAAGTTTCCCACCTCCCTCGGAGCAAAACCATTCTCAGAATCAACGAATCCCACGAGTCCTGCGTGCGTTCAGGTAACGATGCACGCGTTTCGCGTTTGAGAGGCTATGACAGCAGAATGTTGACAGTGCCCGAGTACGCGCCATTGTACTGTCAGCGTTCGCAAAATCTTTAACGGCGGGACGCGTAACGAGCGGTATCGAAACGTCAAAACAACGCAAGAAAGGCCGCATTCCATGCGCGCGGAATCCGCGGCTAAAACTAACGCGACGGTGGATAATTATCGACCCTCGATGGCGATTTATTGCGCGACTATGGCGACGTGAACGCGCCAACTCGCGCGTTTTTCCGTCGTAGATTAGCGTCCCGCGCGAAACAAAGCACGTGTTTATTTACCAATTATGCGAGCCGCGGCGTTCGTTGGTCTTTAAACGGGCGGAAGTTATTTCCGTGCGCTCGCTCACGTTCTAGCAATACCACCGTGCGGCGGGCTGTGCCTCGAATTTCAGCAGGTGAGATCGACGCCTGAGTCATAAATATTGCGAGAATCGCGCGCGGGACGTACGTTGCTCGCGAGCGTTTAGGTTCGCGAAGATTTCCTGAGACGTGCTCGAAATTCGAATTAGCAAATTATACGAATTTTTATTTAATTTTAAATATTCCTCACACTCCTGTAAGTCAATAGATTGAACAGAAAAATAGCAGAACCCACTTTCCAATTAGGTATGCACTTCTCAGACTCTTCCAAATAAACATGAAAGACCCAAGCATTAAAGTCTCCGAAACGACTCGGAATCGCCAATAAAGCTGCGTCTATTGTTCCGCGCAAGAACGGGAGCGAAACGGCCATGAAAAATGCAAAACCGTGCTGGTTCGTCAAAAGAACACGAGCAGGTTAATGTCCCTAATCATGATCGCCTGTTAAATTACACCCTTCGAGCCCCGAACGAGCGAACGCACGTATTCTGGCCAGCTCGTAAAGCCCGCCGAAAAAGGAGAAGTTTTCGACGGGCTGAAAACGCGAACGCCCGAGAAAAAGCGGCTACTCGTTGTCAGCTTGTTACTAAAACACGACGCGAGAAAATGGTTCCTTCATAAACCCTCGTTTACACGTAATGTTCTGCGGACTGCTATGAAAACTAGTATAAAAAGAAGGACGGAAGAAGTAACCATACGCGTGACGTAAATCAAATCTTTTACGAGTTTACGTAAGTCGATTACAGCACATTCTGATGGAATGAACACATCCAACACCTGAGATAATATCTATTTATTTAAATATTTCAACGAACGTTACGAGTACTTGCAAGTGGCTAAACTGAATCCTCTTCAATGTTCATGAGAAATGTAATTACACGTTGCTTGGTTGCAGCACCAATTAATTGGTTACGATTTAAATCCAAGTATTATCGTTAAAGTTGTACTGATTACATTCGTATGAAATTATTCAATCGTATTTGAGACTAACGACTTTTCATTGCTAACGACAATCTATATTTGTATACTAATATTATAAAGAGGTAAAGTTTGTTTGTTTGTGTGATGGGGGTAATCTCCCCAACTATTGAGCCGATTTAAAAATTTGTTTCATTAATAGAAAGCTACATTATCCCTGAGTAACATAGGCTACGTTTTATTTTGATAAAAATGAGTTTTTCAATTTGAAACCCCAAAATTTGTAAATCAAGTCGGAAGAAGAGCGTTGCTTGGCTACTTTATCGGCGTACGCTGGCCAAATGGTTGGATATACGTGAACATAATGTAATACAAAAGTATTGCTTATCAATAGATTAAAAAAAAAGTCAGGGACACGGTATACGTAGCTTATATACTTAATACTGTATAAATGAAAAACCTGATTTAACATTGTGTTGAAATACCGTTCGAAGAACCCGTTTGGAAATAATATAACATATTTGTGAAAAAGCAGAACTTGTCACGGTTCCAATTACCGTGAACGCAACCTTGCGAACGCGTTCGAGAAATGAGCCTAGCGAATCGCTAACTAGCAAGATATTCCGCGCGAGTAGTCGGAGAAATTTCGATTTCACGTATACGGTGCGATAATTAGAGCAATAAAATCCCCGTAAAAAACGCAAATAATGCGCGAGAACTGGTTCACTTTGTAGCATTCAATGGCAAGTATGCATGATTTATCGCAGCTTCGTTTAAATCTTGTTCCGACCGTGTCCATGTGCGCGACACGGACGAATGGCAAAGCTGTCCATACCCATATAGGCAAAACCTTGAAATCCTTGCGTCGCGTTACACGACCATACACGTAACACGTAGAAGGCAATACGCAACGATTTAAGGAACACGCCGCGACCGTGACAATTATTATCCTTAACGTTACACGTGCACAAGCGTGGAGCAACCACCGACTAATTATTGAATTTTAATAAGGACTGAGCCTCGTGTTCCTTTACTTCGTCTGGTCGGTATTAGTCGAGTTCTCTGTACAGGAGGATTTAAAGAAAGAAAGAATTTAGAGTGAGTCTGCTCTAGCTACAGAAATGCAGTAAAATATTTCATGAAAAGAAAGAAGGTTACAACACTAACTGAGCCAAATTCTCAATTTCTTGGAATTGTTTACATAGAATTGCCAGTAAGCTTCTATTAAAAAACCAAACTACTCCTTTGTTTTAATACACTCTAGCCTCAAGAAAAAAGATCAAAGAAAATAGAAGTAATAAATAAAAGAATATAATTTTAAGTTACGACCTTAGAGATGATAATGAAATAAAGAGATTACTATTACTAATACGCTCTAGCCTGGTTAGTCGCAAATGCGATATCAGAAAAGTGAATTTGCTTGAAAGTGATCTATCAACCTAACAGAATAATCCTAATCAAGAGACCTCATAGTACCATGCTAATATAAATTGTCTAAAACCGGTGCGTATACCCATAACCACAGGAACGAAGTGGTTAACGAGTTTAACTTTCACAGTATCGAATGATAATAAATTATAACGAGTAGTCTCAAGCTTATCGATACTCTACGCACATATTCATTCCTGAATTCGAGAGAACGAGACGACAATAAATCATATTCGTCCTATACCAACGCAATCATGTGTGCTCGCGAATTAGAAGAATCATCCGGCGCGGCGGGGTTAATCTTAATGAAATCTCTCTCGATCATCGAACATTGCGTGTACATTAATCTTCGAAGGCTTCCTAGACTCCCGACACGAAACCTGCCCTTTTATTCTATTTGGTTTCTCGCGTGTAACTAGCTTCGCGTACGGGGGAAATAGATAAGCGCTCGCGATCTTGCGCATAGGTTTTCTTATCAAATCGCGAGAAATGTTACTGGACACTGTATACTATCAACGCGGCGCTTTCTCGGTGTGTCTTTCACTTTACTTCTATATTCGGTTCTGCTAAATATTCATTTATGCATAGTATAAAGTTGATTTTTACAGAATAAAATTAGAGGATAATGTTCACTTTTTATGTACGAAGGATAATTGAGAGATCGAAAAAATTGAAGAAGTAATTTGGATATATATGGATATCATGGAAATTCTCAAGACTTCTTTAACCCTTAAAGATTCACTGTTTAAGGGGGAACATCTTTCGCTAATTTATAAATTTATATAATTACATACATTAGCGTGTATATAATTATAAAAATATATAAATCCTGTACAATGTAACCAACACCTTGGTACGTTTAATTTGCTACAATTTAACACGAAAAAGCCGAACACGAAGCCTCGCATTTTTATGAACGATATACTCGAATATTTTATAACTGTAAATTCCACGAAATCATCCTTGGTCACTTTATCAGGATCTTGTACGAGCTTCACTGATACCAAGATAACAGACCACACAGCAAAAAACGAAATTAATTATAACCCAACCGGTACAAACAAAGAAAAAAAGAGCAGTGTCGTGTAACTGTCGCTGGACCCTGCCCAAAGTGGTTCCCGGTGATTTATTAACGATCACGCGCCTAACCGTAAATAACGTTAACGAATCGTAAATCCCGTACCGTTAAACAAATCCTGCGAGCGCATTAGCCTCGCACTGTTAACCCTCGGCCACGTTCGCACGATTCCATCCTCTTAACAACAGGCTCGACACGTACACAGCCACCATTGGCACCAAGGTTGAAAAAGAATTCTACGTTGGCAGCGTTTGCCATCGTTGGTGCATGCATATGCATCGGATGTGCCAGACACTGGCGCAAATTTTAAAGTAGCTCGCGACGAGTTTGACCCGTTTATCCTTTGTACGCGAATTTTTTTAATCGCCTGAGATAATGATGTCGATACGATCATTATCTTCTCAAGTTTACGGGAGCCCCAATTGAACTTTCGACTGAATGTGAGCACTTGTAGGTATTTTTTTACTTTGATTGTATGATTATTGTACGATCTCGCCTAGTTGAGTCTAATTCTTGTATGGTCAGTGTTATAATGCTGAAGAAAGCCTAAACCACAGGTTGAAATATTATTCTAAGTGACGATGATTACTCAAGGGTTTTTAATTCTATTCTGCAATTTTAATTCTATTCAGTAATTCGATTTCTTTTAGTAGAAACTCCTGATGGACAAGGAAACCTTAAATGTTTAAATTTATCTTCAATTTTATATCTTAACAAGGAAACTATATGGCCTAACAATTGAATCATCATGATTTAATTAATCATCCAAGTCCTCTCCACGTGGAAGAGTTACTATGCCTGAAATCCCCAATTACGAAACATATGAAACGACCAAAAGGAGGCCACCCTAGCCAAGAGCCTAAAATGATATCCATCCGTGGATCAAAGTCGGTCGCTATGCAGGAAGAGATTGACAATGCAATTGAGAACAATAGACCGCGTCCGATCGCAACGTCGCCAAGGCGTGTACGTCGAGGTTTCGTTTTTACCGAATCAGAACACATTTTGATTGTTCATAATCACTCGGTTAGAGTGTCCCCGAATCGACTCCGCTGTAACGCGAAGTTTCGACACGCGCTCGTTGCATCACGTCCTGTATTGTCTCGCACCGACGACCACGTACGTGGCAGACGTCTTTGGGCAAAGAATTCCAACTGTCGATTATTCGCCGACGAATCGATCGGAAAACGTGTCCAGCGAGGCCAGCGACGGCCACCGTCAAATACGATCTAACGTCCAGTGTTTGGCCGTTGATAGAAAGCGCGATGGCGCGTGTAATTTGCACGCGCAGTTAGACACCTCTTTGAGGGTTCGTCGAGTTGGCACACGGGACACCTCGTTCGGCACGCGCAGAAACGCATTTCCGCCTTTCTAAGCGAATGCAAATTAGGCGAACGCGATTAAACTCGGTGGACGTCGTCCAACGACGATCGAACGGCGACCGATTGCATTCTTCGGTGTCGTGGGAAACTTGGGCTCTCCTTTATTTCTATTTTATAGGGTGATTAAGTCCTCTGTTGCTAAATCGAGTTTTTTCTTGCGTAACTGGCAAGCTGAGATCGGTTGGGGCGTGCAGCTTGTATGATTATCTCACTGAGACGGAAAAAATCGAAAGGAGGGGACTTTCTTTCTTTGTTTTATTAAAGTACGGAGTTGGCAACTGATGACACTGTCCAATACATCATTTTTTGAATTCAAATGTTTTATATGTCTCCTTAATTTTGAGGTTCTATAGTGAGGATCCTTAACATCAATTCTTTACACCAATCCTTAACTTCTTACGTGTCTGTTGAAACCCACTAGCCCACCTACAGTTCGGGTACCTCGGGATTGCTAAACCCGTACTGTAGCTACAATTAAACATAGCTACAGCCCCTGAGGGCCAAAGGAGTGGACTTGTGATGATGAAGATTTATTAATCATTTTTGTTTGAGGCTTTCTGTGACAAATTTTGTTAATAAGTGATTCCTGTACTTTAAATGTATTCGCTGTACAAGTTCCACTTCGTTTTATTGCGTACTCTTTTAATTAATTACTCTATTACTGTATATTAATTATTTTACTACACCACAGGAGCTACGCAATCAACTATGAATGTTCTATTGATTTAACTAAATGAATTCAACCAACAATTTAATAACAAAAACTTCTTCTATAAACCACAGAAAAGTTTCTATAAAATGCACACCCTCTTTTACAATCTTAAAAAAGTTTTTCTTTAATTTATAGAGAAAAGCATTTCACAAAATATTTGTTTTCTAACGAAGATACACGTCCCCTCGATCGGTTACGTGCGAAATGAAACGGAGTGCAACGGGTGTCGCGAAGTAACCGAGCGTGCAAATTCAAATGATCCCCCGCGAGGCAGATGCGCGCAATTAAAGCTGAGCAGTGAAACGACCGACCTAGGAGTTTCGCTAGGAATTATGTAATGCAAACTATTGCTACGGACGTTGCTCGGTGCCGGTTACCTCGTCGCGAATTATCAGAGCAGCAGGGACAATGCGGTTCAAACGGGGTTCATTGTTCGTCAATCCGAGTGGAACAGCGAGTCATCCTGCAAACACGTTTCGCTTTTGCATCGAATTATGAGCAAACAATTCATGCAAATCGAGATTCACTCTGATGGGTTAAATCAGCGTTTCCCAAACTTCCATCGGATCAGCCCTGAATGGAATTTTAATTACTATTGCTTTCATATTTTATTGCTTGCATATTCCTATTGCATTAGAATCAAACACAGTAAAATAATTTCTACTGCATAATTACAATACGTACGTAAATCTTGCCACTCGTTGTAAAGTGTAAAGCGGACGAACTTGAACGTTTCATTGAGAAATGTTTAACAATATCTACAACCATACGCAACGATTGGTGTGCCAGAAACCCAAGAAAAAAGTTGAATTTCCCCCCGTGGAAACTAGGCGTGCGTTAGAAGACAACTTCGGATAGGCACAAGGCCTCGCTCAGGCGAACGTATAATACTTTCACAGAAGCGTTAGAGCAAAGGTCATTCTTCCTCGGCAAATCCGAGACGAGTAACAAAGTTCAGGCATTCACCGTCATAGTACTGATTTCGAGGGAGTACAATTGCCATGAACCAAACTGAGAATACTCCTAACGTTTTTCGATAAAAGTTCAAGCTATAAACTTCCAAACTATGAAATTTATCACAGAAAATGGTGCACATAAACTCGAATTTTTCTTTCAAATTAAAATACAATACCAATTCAATTTTCCCTAATAACTCTTGACCCTAATCAAATTTATAATTTCATGTGTTTGCGAAACAAATGTGGGCTTGCTCTAATTGTAATAACACTAAATTATTGCTATTTTTAATTTGTAGCTGAAGAAGGTCTAATTGGGGTTGAAAATGTGTTAGCTTGCAAAGAGTAAAACAACCGTAATTGTGTATATAACTTTCCTCAAGAAGCGTGAACAAACATTCTTGTAAAATAAGATACCTAACGAGTTGCACTTGTGAAAGATACCAATGAATAGATAAATAGGAAACGTATTATAGAAAATAGATGGCTTAATTAACATTGCTAATACAACGCCAACGATAAGGACGTACATCTCATAGAAGCATCGTGACACACATTGTGCAAGAAACATAAACGACACATTCGATCATTCAAATGAGCGGTGACATTCAATGCAAATCGTGACGCGTATAAAATCAACGTCTGCGCGGACAACATAGTAAATCTTTGATCCCTCTTTGAGAAACTAGGGTTTTCTAACGATGGTTATGATAAACAACAGTTGCTATTTACATAAAAATTTAATGGTTACATCTTATGTGAAACTCAACGATAAAATGCCGCGTGAATGGAAGGAATTGAGTAAGCAATAGCAATTGTTTGTTGTGAACGTTCTTATGAGCAGTAATCATTTTTACGAGAATTTGGTGGTATCTATTTGAAAAATACCTTATTAGTAAACTGACATTAATGTTATATTGTAATATTATATTATGTTAAAAATCATTTCAACAATAAACTGTCTGAACAACCAGCAAGAATCCTTCTTCAACTAGCATACTGTGTATATTATTTTTCGAATAATTTAAATGCCACAGAAAAACGAAGCCTTCCAAAAGGTTAAACATTCTCCAAGCTTGATACGCACAAAGGAGTAAAAAAAAAAAAAAAATAACAAATACCTGTATCGACGCGATGCCGGACGTTGGTCTCGTTCGCCGGAAGAAGGTCGTCGTACTCCAGTGTCGTCACATCCTTCCCGTACACCAATACGATCACGGTGGTCACCAGCATCAACACCATCGTCACCACCGATAGATTCACCGTCATCGTGGCGAGAAATGACGCACTTAACCGGCCACGAAAAATCCGTCGCGCGACGAACAATGCTGTCGATCACATTTTCGCGAGCCGCGACGTATCGACGCTTCGAAAAACCAAAGCTCGAAATCGTCGAGCGCTCGGAGCGGGAAGTTCGAATCACGGGGTGGCGTGAGCGACGCCAGTTCTCTCGCGCACCATTAAGAAAAATAGACCATCGCGAAATCTACGGATGGTATCGATAATTCGAGATCGCTGCGGTGCACGTTAGGCGAGACTTAATCCATGTTCGCGAACAATGAACAACTGATTGGTCCGACGATCGCGAGTTATTGCAAAAGGAATCACGGGCCAATCAGTGGCCAATGATGCGCGCATTCTTCTCGAGTGTGTTGCGACCGATCGAACGAGAGTTATGAACGAAACCGAATGGCATAATTATTACGCGCGCAGGACCGCGTACGAAAACGAGTGCAACGTTCACGGCTGAGAGACTCTGGGTCGGCGAAACTTCGCGAATCCTCCTCGTTTCGTCCTCACCCGCCACGACCCCGCGATTCGAGTCCCTTCGAAGGGCTGTTAGTCGATGGCCATCGCACTGTCGTCGGATGTCACTCGCGTGCATGTAAGCGAACGCGTATCACGGATGCGAAAATCAAAACAATTGGCCGGGGGGTTCGCGCGTGCTACTTGTTTTAAAAGAAGTGTGCGCCTGCCGCACAAGTCCATGCCGCACTGCTAGGCAGCGGTCAGGTGTTTCAAGCAGCCGCCACGCGACATCCCCGCCATCTGTCGACCTATCACTGAACGCGCGCCTGTCGCGCGTAAAACCATTGGCGCGCTTTTTACGCGCACGCTCCCTTACATCGTATCCCCTCCGCTGCGCGTCACGTGGTCGCTCATTCATGGGAACGGGTCCTTTAATACTACACGCGTCTGTGATGCGTAAGCGTCACCAGGCGCGCTGTTGTTTGGAGTATGGTGCACTTAAAAGGTTTTAACCTTTGCACTCCGAATATTATTTCCATTTCGTTATCGACAGCTCCCAACGCTTTTAAGGGTTTTATTTGAAATTTACTTTACCTAACAAATAAGGCAATTTAAATAAATAAAGGAAGGATTGGTGATTATTGATTAAGATTTATTATTTGTAACAGTACCTTTAAAAATAACTTGTATTTTGGCCCAAACATGAATATCGCGACGAGATACTTGGGTATTGCGATTGTTTACAAGCATCAGTCTGGTCTGTTTAGCGCGCGTCGATGCTTACCGCTTGTGCCCGAGTTTCGACGAGCTAAATGGCACAGGAAGGGGTTAATGAATCCATTCGGCTAGACTATAACTCTGATCCGCCAAATAAATTCAAATTCCCTATCCAGAGGAGAATTTGCTCTGCCAGAAAGAAGCAAGAGCGTCGTCGTACCGTCTCTTTTCGTGTCCGTCCTTTGCAAGGTAAAATCGCGGTTGCAACATCACGTAAGCGCAGCCCTCTGCGCGAGGAGGACACGGATGCCTCCGTCCACCGGTATTTAATTAAGCCCCCGGTCACTCGAGAAAAAAGTCGTTGGTACAGGAAGCGATGGGTTTCGAGTACGCGAGCAGCGGACCGTGGTTCGAGCCCCGTTACGGGACCAACTCATCGGCGTAGCCACAATCGGCCAACGACGTTCCGTTCGCTGTTCGTCGCGACACGGCGCCGTCCCGACGTCGACGCCGTTGGAGAATGCCGGTGCAACTTCTCCCTGGTATTCCGAGGGATCGCGAACTATGTCGACCTTAAAAATTTTCGACACGCGGCTGGAGAGTAATGGTCAGAGCGGACACAACCATTGGTCTCCGTCCCTCTCGCGCGCTCCCCTTTTACGTCTGGTCTCGCTCCGTCTTGTCCACCACAAAAGGCGAACGATCGCCTGTTTTTCACCCCGACAAGGAAATGGACGGTCGATGCACCTGGAATCGTAAGGTCGATCACGATACATGATCTGTGCTCGGTGCATCGTTCTGGTCCGGGTGCGCGGAAGCGATCGCGTCGTATAATGCGTCACGATCGCCTCGTGGCTCCGTTGCGAAAGGGAACAAAATGGAGTAGAGTTCCTCGAATTTTTGGTCCTTTTGGCGTAGGGTTGGTGTAGGTGTCGAGAATGTTCTTTTTCTTAGGTTGGAGTTTTTATTGATGAAGATTAATACAATTCCATGAGGCGTTTAATCTAAAAGCCTTCTTACAATTCCCAGATAGCACAGGGACGTCTTATGTACGTCCATAGGACGTCCGGTACTGGACGTTCGGTACGTCCTGTGAACGTCCCTGGAACGTCCCAGTTACATCGTAGGACGTCCCCCTAATATTAGTGGTACATCATTCCACGGATACGAGGACCATTGAATAATGGTAACCATTCCCCAACGCTACTTAACTAGTAAGCATGGTGATTATAATTGATATCCTTGTCCTAGTTTCTTTACGAATTTAATACTCTCCCATCCCGATGGAATGGGGCAAAGTTCCAAATTATTTCGTGTCTTAAAGTGTCTTCAAAGTCTGGCGTTCAAAGGGGAATGCAATTAGCAAGCGCTGTACACCGACGTTTGTATTGTTGCGTTGACTTCACAGTGGTAAGTCGTTCTGGAGCTTCATCACCTTAGACATTATAATGGTACAATTTTCGCAGGAACTGCAAGATCTGAAAGATTGTTAAACGTACCTTTCTTTTAATGGGAACCCAAGGCTCGATCCACCATCGTCTTTCTCACGTGTAAGAAATCCACGGTACTTTATTGTTCAGCTTTTTAAGACGAGTTAGGGTCGTCATGCAATATCGAACCGCGAGGTACCATCGAAATTCTTCTATGCTTCTTCATTTTACTCGTTTCTTTTTTCAAGCCTTGGGGGACATATTCTCCCGAAATCCGGTTCTACTGGTTTGGGGTTAGATTCGAAGGCAAAGTTTAGCTGCTGTGGCCACGAGAAATCGGTACTTCCACTGATTACTATACCACGTTACACCGTATGAAACTAAATTGTCTACTGGAGTAAGGAGTCAAGGATAATAAGAGAGATTTGGTGATGAAATGTTTATTGATATTTTCGTATAAAGAACTATTTTCTTTGAGTTGACACTATCTGGGAATGCCCTACTATATAATAACAACCAAATAAGTCACAAGAATAGCAAACGTCCGAGCTCTAATTCGTCTGGGCTCTAACTCGTTCGATACAATAGGAGCACGTACTACATGCAAACTTCCAAGCAAAACAAACGTACTTCTATGTTAGACCAAAAGGAAAGTGCATGGCTATACAGAGGACTCTGCCCAGTGAATGCTAATTAACGTAACCCGCATAATCAACGCGCGTGAAAGCTTCGTGAATTAAAGGAGAAATGGGTCGCGATCAATCATCGTCAGTTTTACCTCGAACCTATTAATTTGCATTAGTCGTGCGTTCTTTACAAATACAAAGTTTCGAAGAGGCGAGAACAAATGGTCAGGTGTATTTATAATGGCGTCGGTGGCGAGTTATGCCTTCACGAGGGCCAAGAAAAAATTCAAATTGGGGGGCCTCCATCAATCTCTGAAACAAAACATAACTTATGATAAATATATAACAAGCATTGATTTTAGACACTTGCTTAGATCCAAGCTCCAAAAAGATGACTGGCACAGTGGTGGGAAGTGTTTACTAATCGATCAGATGAACAAATCAATTCACACTCGCTTCTCAATCGCAAACAAGCTCATCCAGCAGGAATCAGTCGTTCATCGCTGGTTGGAATCTCATTTAAGAACGGGAATCGTTTCCTTTTCTCATTTTCGTCTGGAACGCGCGAATAAATGAAGGGACATTAGCGGCGCACACATTACAGGTTGTCACGTTCGCCGAAGGGATGAAATTTATTACTTCAAATTGGTTAGAAAATACGCCGTAATTCTCGTTTAATTTATGACCGTACCGACAGTGTTGACGACGCAGCCTACGTCTCCCTCATATAATATTATACATACGAGGGCAATACGCGAGACCGGGTGCATTTAAATATTCATATGCAATGCATCATGACACCGTGCATCAGTTTCCAACTACAACCACTACGGTCACCAACTCCACACAACGTATACAGTGCCTGTTTCGGTAAACTCTTCGATTACCGATTTTATTCAGGCTCTCGACACTGTAGTTTAAACAAAGTCATACAGAAAATTATATCAGGTAATGTTGTATGATTTACAACGAAAGGTAACACTCTCTGAAGAAATAACGATCATCTTCAGACGAAGCATAAGTGGAGTATAAATAATGACGAATTTTATGAAACAGGAAATTCGTGTAAAGTGGAACTTAAACGCGCAATAGCAAATTATATTTTTAATCATTTCTTTCGAAATGAGATATATTATTTCAAGAACTATCGAAGATTTAATTTTGTCTATTATTATTTATAGACGCTATCCGTTAAATGCTATAAATATATATCATTACATATAAATATGATAAATTTTTAAATGTTTAACGTATAAACGATGAAGGGATACATCGAAACCTGATATCTTTTTAATACCACAGGACAAACGTTTCACCCCATATGCGAAAGCTCCGCGCAACAATTTCTCCTCCTCAAGAGGCTGTTAATTCCTACCTGTGCGACCCTTCGCTGTAGGTTTAATTAAAAATCGAGCTTGTCGGAATATCAGAGAGAAGAATAAATTTAACGCGTGCGAGCCATTAATTTACGTCCTATTCGCCGACACTGTTGTCGTACAAGAAGGCTCGCGTACCAAAGGGATTGCTTCCAAAAAAACGTACTCGTAAGTGAACCGATTTGTTTGTCTCGTGCCCGTGTTGTATATGAAAAGTGGCAACGGTAGTGCGTAAAACATGCTTAATATATTTTCATTGGCATGGCGAAACTTAACTCGTACGTCTCCGCGAAAATTTCAATTACTCAACGAAGGAAAAAGAGGTCCGTGAAACATGCGCGTACTCGTTTACTCGTTCTATATTTGGAAACTCGAATTTAACGAATGGCATCTGATTAAAATCGATATCTTACTTCTCCGATGTTGCAGGAAATAGCAAACATGCAAACTGTATTTTGAATCATTTCTTTCACGATGAAATATATGTCTCAAGAGCTATCGAAGACTTAATTTTGTGTATTATTATTTGTATCGGCAATTAATATTTGTTCTGCACATGTTGAAGAAACACTATTTCTGTTTTAAATTAATTATAGACAGGAGAGGAAAAATAGTGGTGTGTGGGTCTATTGCTCTATTTTCTGACCAATGAATACATCAAAACTGTAAATAAACGCAGCGAGTTTTAAAAATGTCAGTAACTATGATGTCACACTTTATGCGTTTTTATGTGGAATGGCTCATACATGACTTCATCATCAACAGGAAGAGAATAAGGGGAAACAATAGTAAGATTTAAAAAAATGATACACGCAAGCGCATAGTTATGCTTAGTTAAGTATATACACATCAATATGCACAGCATTTCATAACACGTGGACATACTTTATGAGGATAATCAGCACGCAAATGTAATAAACAAATTTATATCGATAATAGCTGATACTGATACGGTATAATGTTTTCTAAAGTTAGAGGCACAACCCCTAAGAGAGTTTTATTATTCAAAAGAAAATTTTAAATGCAGATAAATGTGAATATATTTTTCGTTTACAATTTTAAGCACCCCACATACTTCAGACACGGATCTCCTCGTCTTTTTGTAGGAGGAATACCTACCACAAAATTCGAAAACCTGATATATACCATAAGAATGAAATTGTGAAGATCTTTCAAACAGTAAACTTGAAATAATAAATTCAAATCAATCTTTACTAATTAAAAAAAAAATAATAACAGGTCTAAAATAAAATATATGAAATAATTAGATTCGTTTCTTTGCATTCAATTTTTCATCTTAAATGTTTACGATTTTAAGATATATATTGACGTTAAATACATAAAATTCATTAGTGAACTTTTAATTTGTAGATACAAATAATCAGCAAATCATAAATTATCCAATGTAAATTCTTAGTATATTTAGTTGGCATGGATCAATATCTAAGAACCCTCTAGTTACATAATTATACGAAACTTCGAAATATTAAATCGATAATTAACAATACATAAAATACAATTAATCTGTAATACACTGAAAGCGTATATGTAACAATGAATTATAATATATGGCACCGGCAACGAAAGCATTCCCTAGTGCATCTATAAGATTTCATAAATTTAAGTTCTGGAGATGATTGTGCAGGACCTAAATTTAGAGAATCCTCACTTTCTTCGCTAAGTTCTTCAATACTAAATGTATCAGTCAAATCTTGTTTGTGCTTCGAAGAGTCTTTTGACTTAGATGTTGGAAAGAGAGTCATTTCACCTTCGCTATGAATTGAAGGGAATATATTTAATACGCTTAATTGTTAAACTTGAGAAATAATGATATTAGAAATTCATGCAAAAACTAATGTTTACCTTTCACTATCACTATGCCAATATTCAACAAGAGGAAGATGCTCTTTACTTTTATTTGGTACAGGAAGTCTTTGAATAGATATCAAACCAGTTGTACTATTACCTCCATTACATCCCTTATCATATTTTGGCAACTTTATATAATCTGAATTACGCTGAATACGTTTTGCCTGTTCAATTCTTGCCTCTATTCAAGACAAGAAATATATGAAATAAGCTATAAATAACACTGCGTAGATGAACACTAAGGTAAAAAGTTAGCAGTAATACCAAGTTTTTTTTGTAGCTGTTTAGTAGTGGAATTATGTTGAGACGTTTGTGTCTGATTGCTGCTGCAGCTACTATCGCTTCCCTAAAAAAGTATGAAGCATTATATTTTGTTCACCAGCTTCTAGTCTGTTTATATTTGTACCAATTGCAGTTGTAATGATAATTTTGTTGTGAATTGAATGATGTACAAGTCATAACAAATTCTATATTTACCAAAAAGAGTCTTTCATCTTCTATACGACTAGTACTTTTTGGGTCACTATCAATTCCACTATCTTCCATCACAAAATAAAATTTTATATTAAACTAAAGAATTATTCTCTCAACTCATCTGTAATAAAACACAAAACCTTCTGAACCTGAGCACGAAAATTTTGTTAGACATAACCACATACAAGCAGAATAATCTTTCAGTTTCTAAGAAAATAATACCTTTAAGCATTTAGACATTTAATAACAATGCATAAATTCCATTTATAGTTTAAACACTGCCATTCTTTGTATACAGGTACTTTAAACAGGCACTTCAAAAATAATAATTTATTCTGAAATATAATATACAAATAATATATATTCTATTGCGTAAATATGTACGTAATATCATATAGTTTTTATGCCTTTACTCACAAGTATTTGTAAATTATTCTGTCTTATCTACAAGGAGCAAGCATGCTTACATTATCATGATATGTTCTATTATTGATTTTCTTTCATCTATATAACACACACAGAATCTTGACATTTTCGCCTACATTTAAAAGAAATGCACATGAATTTACAGTCAACTATGCTGAGCAACATTTTATAATTCACTATACATAAAATATGTATTAAACAATTCTCTTTAATCTTAAATAAAAAAAATGTTTTTTAACTAAGAGATGATCTTAAAACTTGTATCGTCTTTTTTTAAATGTTAATAATGTAGTTATAATCAGCCATAATATCATTTATCATCATTATAGAATAAGACACAACATTTTATTTGAAACAGGTGTTGTTCAGGTGCTACTATAGCAATGTAATGTTTCCTAGGAAACCAGGATTCATTTCTTTATATTTTGTAAAGAGAAATGGGATTTGGTGAACTTCAGTTTATTTTTCGAATATACGTTTACTATATTTAAAAAGTTTGCCAAACAAAAAGTCAGTTTACACAATATAACAGAGAAGAACAAAATATCATGTTGTTTTGTACAGAGAGCAATATTAACATTTTCCTTTAAAATTGGAAGAAATTTAAAGTAAGAATTTCAACAAATACCTTTTTCTAGTACAGTAGATAAATATATAGATACTAAAGTGTGTTATATTTTTATATATAGTTGGGTAATAGATAGTTTGCAAAGTAACAATGCGTTCATCAGCAACAAATAGGAAATCAGCCTCCAAAACTAGTGAACTTCATAAAGAGCTACCAAGAGTTAGTATTTCATAGTTTTTATATAATATTAAATTCTAATACCAATAGTTTCACGTTTAATAACAAAATAAAAACTGATTTATTGTATGTATTTAGTACACAAGCTTAATGAAGAGTCGTTATGAGCTAGGTGGTGGTGATACGGATTGGATGCGTGCAAGAATGTATCTCAAACCAGAAGATCAATTGCAGTTAACAGAAGAAGTATGTTTAAAGTAATATATCAAGTAGTTATTTGCGTCACACTTTCATATCATACAATTTTAGGAATTGCAAGAAGAGTTTGCAAGAATTCTGACTATACATAATCCAAGAGTTCCAGATTCTTTAGTTGAATGGTCATGGAAGTTAAAAGAATTCATAAAATTACCTCCTCCACCACACTTAGTAACTCTTTTAAGTGTACCAGGAATAATATTGCATAAAGATTCAGATGAAGCAAAAATACAATTAGCAGGTGGACTTATTGGTATGATTCCATAAACCATAACAATCATTTCTCAAATTTATAATCAGTTTAATACTTCACTAATGATTACAATTTTTTTGTATTATAGTAAGTCAACATGATATATCTGGGTTATATGAAGATGAAGAAGAAGATGAAGAAGATGAAGAAGAAGGGGAAGAAATGGAAGCTATGGAAGAGATAGATGGTGAGATGGATAACAACAGTGACAACAGAACCCATCACTATTTTAATACATATTCTTTAGAAAATATTTTATAATCGTAGACGAGTTAACAAAAGAAAAGGAAATTGAAAAAGATGAGCACAAAGAACCTGAACCTGACATTGAACCAGATGAGGAAGAGGCAGAACCAGTAAAACCAAAGAAGATACCAAATCAATTCAATTTTTGTGAAAGAGCTGCATTGACTTATACTAATCCCATGCGCGTAAGTTTATAAAAGTATAAATTTAATAAAATTGTATAATTGATTTTATGTTAATTTTATAGGAAATGAGTACACAAACTGTACCTCCACCAACAGCATTATTTAATACCCACGTTTTTCAATGGACGATCTTTGACGAATATCAGGCATGTATTTTTATTTTTAATTAAATAGACAAAAGTATATATATGAATTATATATTTATGCCTTAGCAAGATTTTGCTGAAAAAGAACGCGAAAGAGACAAAGAAAGAAGAATTCCACTTTTGCAACCAAAAAAGGAGGACCCAAAACAAACGGCTCAAACAGAATCCATGGCATTAACATCGAGAATGTTACAAGCTGCAAAAACTTTAGAACGAATGGTAAACCAAAATATTTTCGATGATATAGCTCAAGGTCAATATTTTTCTTCTGTATCATAAATTACATTTCGTTAATGAAATATACATGTAAACATTTCTAGATTACAGATATTGGGACGATCCAAGCGACGAATTTAAACACGAAGAAGGTTCATTATTGCCTTTATGGAAATTTAGTTATGAAAAAACTAAGAAGCATGATGTTACCGATTTATGTTTTAATAGCCGATATTATGACTTGTTCGCAGTATCTTATGGAACAAGTTAGTAAAAAGTGTTAAATTTTTGGTATGCTATAATTACATATATGTATGATGTTTCAGTGTCATTTAATACCTCAATAACAAATGGATCAGTATGCTTGTTTAGCTTAAAAAATCCATCATATCCAGAATGGATCTGTCCAATAGAATCACCAGTAATGTGTTTATCTTTCAGTGACCAGCATCCTCATCTTCTAGTTATTGGTAAGAAATTAAAGGGGCATGATACAATTCTTACAACAATAAAATTAATTTCCTTTCATTTGATTAAGGTACTATGGATGGTGCTGTAGCTGTATACAATATCATGTTACCACCAACAGCTCCACAATATAAGAGTAACGATGTTGTTCAAAAACACGGAGGTATAATATGGGAGGTTCGTTAAATACTAGTAAAATTGTATAAGATTAGCTATTTTTTACCAATTCAATCAATAATGCAACATTTATCGTGCGTAATACTTAAGTTATGCTGGGCACCAGATACAGAGGAAGGTAATTTGGCATTCTACAGTGTTAGCATTGATGGAAAAATAAATTACTGGATATTAAATCAAAACGACCTTGGCTTGACAACAGTTATGACACTGTTTCTAGATCGACCTCCAATAGCTGGGCCAGATGGCACTATGATTACACTTAAAGGTAATAATATTGACTAACATTCCTTTTACACCATTTAACATTGATAAATTATATTAATATTTTGTCAGGTTGTGGAACATGTCTTGCATTTTACCCTGCAGATCAAAATGTATTCCTAGTAGGAACGGAAGAAGGCACAATTTATAAATGCAATACAGCATATAGTAGTGTTTATATGAAAACTTATAATGAAGCACACAATATGCCAGTATATCGAATAGTATTCAATAAATATAATTCTAGCATATTTGCAAGTTGTTCAGGTGACTGGAGGATTAAGATATGGGAAGATAATAGAATGTAAGTTTCTAAATTACACATGTATTTTGTAATCTTCATTAAATGTTTAATCGTTTATAGGGAGCCTTTGTTTATGTTTGATCTTGGTGTCCCAATTGGAGATGTCCAGTGGGCACCATACAGTTCAACAGTTTTGGCTTGTGTTTCAAATGATGGAAAAGTTACAGTGTTTGATCTAAATGTAAATAAATACAAGCCAATATGTAGTCAACCTGTTGTTAGTAGAAAAAAGAACAAGCTAACTCGACTAGCATTTAACAATGAATTACCATTCATTATTGTTGGTGATGATAAGTAAGTATGTTTTACATACGAAGTATACCTTTAAACTTTATTGCTTTTAACTTAATAAAACAATTGATAATTTAAACTTCAGTATCTATGTTTCGGTAAATCTTTGTTAATTTCTTGATAATAGGGGCACAGTTAATACATTAAAACTGTCACCAAATCTTAGAATAAAAGTAAAACCAACAAAGAGGCAACTTCATCTAACACACAGAGAATTAGAAATTATGAAACTAGAAAAATTATTAAGTTTTGTACGAGAACCTCCTGTTTTAGTGCCACCAGAAGATACAAGGACAGTCAGATAATTAAATAAAATATAAAAATTGTATGTATCTATACATTTTGTTTTTTATAATATACTCTATTCATACGTAAAAAATGATATACTCCGATTATTTACTTGAAAAGATTGTTCTTTAACAAAAATATACAATATTTTCTTTTTGTAAACATCAACATTTTATTAACATTTGCTATAACAGAAAATACATATTAATATCTATATCTTTATAAACAAATTGGCACTAAATTTAGAATACATTAAAAATATTCCTATAATTTACAAATTTGAAGTTAGTATCTAGACTTGCTACAACATGTGTGTCCTAGACTAGAAGCAATTCGTAACGATTATGAAACTACTTTAATATACCGCTTCGTAAATAGAATTATTTATATTAATGTTCTTGCAATTCCATGCATATAACAGTACTGACATAGCTGTATAATAAAACACTACTTTCAAATGTCTTTAGAGAATAATTTACTGATTTCAGAAATGGCTAACATGAATAATATGCGAATAGTTAAATCTTTCACATATATTTAAAAAAAGATGATAATATATATATTAATAATAAATATATAATATAAATATGAAATATATATTTAATAATAAAAATTCATTATAGAAATATGTTAAAGATGAAACTGTACTGTATTACAAATAAATGATTTTTGTATATGCAGAAAAGTCTTGATTAAGTGACATAAATATTTTATATAAACTTAATATAAAATATTATCATCATGCAAATTTTATTTTCTGATATCTCGAATATAGTCAGCACTGATTATCACAGTGTCTGTTACCTCTTTTCAAAATATTCAGAACTAACATTACACAGTAAGTTAAATTACAAATACACAAATATTTTTCATACCTTATACAAAATCGACTATAATCCAATTGTAAATATGAAATTGTTTGATATTCAATTTAGATATGTTTAAATTAAATACTTTTTAAAAGAAAAGCATTTGTATAATGGAATAATATATCACAGTTATATTAATCATCAAGAGGTATAATTTATATATATAAATATTAAAAGTATGATGTATAATAAAATAAATAAAATAAAAAATGATCTTGTACATCAGTACTTACTGATACTGATCAGTATCATGTAAAACAATACTAATTAAATATAGAAAATAATTTATACAACTGGTTTAATTAAATAACATATAAAAATATAAAAAATAAAAAAAAAATTATAATGTAAATAATTTTTATATCTTTGGCACATCAATTCGTTTTATAAAGTAAAATTAACGTGAATAACTTTTTTATATTATAATTAGTAATACCAAAAGACCCATCTGCAAAAAATTGTAAATAGAATACTATATTTCAAAATATATTTTTCTTGAAACTTGGAAAATAACAAGTTTCAATGTTATGTTTCAAATAATATAAGTTTTTTTTAGGAACTTCAGACAATATCTGACAATTTATTATTAATAAAATTGAAGATAAATTAATCTTTATGTCAAGAAAAAATATGTATTTAAATACAAAATTTAAGTTAACATCTACACAGTTATTAAAAATCTGGGAAAATATATAACATCTACATAGAACCGCTTCCTTTTATTCTTATACTCGAAACCTAGTCAAAATTAATAATAATTCTTACTTTATGATACAATTGCATCAACTTTTATAAAATATCGGAAAATAATATTTTTCATTTGAAAACACTATAATGCAGTTCTAATTTAATTTCTTAGTAGAAGATATTAATTCGGATATTTAAAGTGGTAAGAAAAAATTGTAAAATCTTATTATACTTGTAGATACCTGCTTATATAATTTCAATTGCATATTAATAAAGAATGGTTCTGTATTTCTAGTTGCGTATATCATTTACTATAAGATTAAATTTCAATAAATATAAAACCTAGAAAGAAATTTTTCCTGGGATATCTGGATTTTCTATCACACCTTTAAAATACTTCAATTCTAAAAAATCCCTAATATTGTTTGGACATGGCACTTGTCTACCGGCGAATTCAATACTCGACATTGGATGAAGAAATTGTTCTGGGAAGTCTTTATGATTTAAAAACCATGTGTCTTTAACCATAGAACCGTTTCTCGCATAAAATGGAAGTATGTTTACATTTAAATGATTTATCTTTGAATACTGTACTTGAAAAAATTCTCCCTCTGTTGCCTTTACCCAGACAAAACCATGATTATCCTCAATGGGCTTATTCATGGCTTTAATTATCCATGGTGATCGTTCAAGATCATCGCGATTTACTCCTATTTGTACTTCATGATCCCATGGTAAAATATCACCGTTTCTCATAGCACCAAGTAAAGATTCTCCTTCTAACCAAAATCTGATACCAACTTCTTCTAATTTATCAAACACATGATGAGCAACTTTTCTTAATCCTGAGAGGCAACAAGGTGGTGTATATCGTTTTTGATAAATATATGATGGAACACCATTTACAACTGATCCAAAACACCTACTACTTTCCCTTGAACAACCATACCATTCTATGGAATTAGAATCTCGTATGACCTTTTTAATTCCCAAACTCTCAAACATTAGTCTCTCGCGATGTAGATGCAATTGTTGTACTTTCCACTGAGATTGTTGATTTCTATATAGTGATCTTCCTTCATTGAATTGATAATTTGTTAGGATGTGAATCTATTAACATATAATACATCACCTAATAAATTGAATCACTGAAGATTTAAAAATATGTACCATTATACATAATATAAAGATAAAATAAATGAAGATACTATTTAACTATCATTTGATCTCAAATTTTAAACTAAATAAAATCCTATAAATACAAATGAATAAAGATCACAGTTTTTTGAAAAAAGAACTCATTTTTCAACTTTCAACAAAAATGGAAAGAAACATATTATAAATTTAAAAGTACAGTCAGACACAAATTACAAACCTTTGCACCTATTGCTGTTGTTTGAATGTATAATGCATCCGTGAAAGGTAAGAGGAAAGGATCAGTCAATTTCCTTAATAACTTTGTTTCAAGCATTGTAGCATGCTTTCCATTCACACCATCACACTTGGTGCCCTTAATTTGTGTAAACTTGAGACTCCATTCTCTTACTTTTAAATCTATACCAACACAACTCAAACTTACTCCTCCAACTGGTACAATTACTATCCCTAACTTTGCTACATGTGACATAATCTCCTATAAGAAATTAATTTTCCATCAACATTTATTCAGATAACTTTATATCCTAATAGAATAAAACTTTCAAAATAGTTCTAAAGCCCACTAACAATCTTTACACCATGAAAAATATATGAAGTTTCTTACTTGCATGATTTCTTTGGTGGAGAGTCGACTTGCATCAGGTAAAAATAAAACATACTTAGTACGCACATAGAAAAGTGGATTTCTCTCGTCATTTGATGTGTTAAACTCTGGTTGCAGGTTTATTAGTTTAACATTTTGCATACTGTCATTGGCGAAATCCAGTCCCAAAGGAGGATACGGTAACTCATTACATATTATTAAAATTGGTATAGTAGGAAAGAATTCTAATACAGACTCTACAGTGGAAGTCACATCGTTCTCAAAGGTTTCAAACTGTCGTATAACCACAGTTACCAATCGAGCTAATCGACGATGAAATTTTTGCGGAGGATCAGGTGTTACCATGCTCGGTGTCAACAACCGCAATGTGTTTTGTGTTGTAAATAACCTCCATATTCTGTACCATACTATGATATTACCTAATAGTGCAAGCACTAACAACGTTTTTACAAATTTAAAGCGCATAATTAACGCGTATTCTGCACTATCATCGTACGTCAAATTTTATTTCACTTAATTTCCTTGTCATAGCACCTCTAAATAACGTTCGAATATTTGACAGGCTACGATATTTCATACCTCTCATACATGCTTCCACATGCTTAAATGCATTTTCAACTGACGTTATCAACCCATTATACCCCGTTCACAATGCAAAGGTTAGGCTATGTAAAGATCTATGTAACAACACATCAAAATATAAGGGGAGAATTTTTGTGCTATTCCTACTAAGTATTGGGAAAACAATACTTCTAACAGATCGTATGATCTAAAAGAATTAATTTGCTAAAAGAATTATAACGCGTGTTAGTAACTTTCCCGCCACTCAGCTCTAGTTTACAATCTAGCGACATTATGACCGCAAATATTGAGAACACTGCCTCGTTGTTGTTTTTATGTAAACGTCAAAGTCTACATTTGCGGCGTTCTGCTAAAGTTGGCCGGAAGGGATAATTTAGTCGGTGGTTGTTCCATAATAATAAAAAATAGGAAAAAGTCTGAACTCTCGGCAAGCCATGCCTCTTCAACGTTACACTCACGCGGTTCTATGCAGAATTCCTCTTTCGCTTCGTACGAGAGGCGAGGTCACATTAGACGAAGCAAGAACGCAACACTTGGCGTTGGCTCAACTTTTACGAGAACTGGACATCGATGTTGTCGAAATGCCGCCAGACGAAAATTCGCCACTTTGCGTTTTTGTAGAAGACATCGCGGTTGTTTGCAATGGCATCGCGCTTATAGCTCGACCTAACGAGCCATCGCGCCTAAAAGAGGTACACTTTCTACACTTTGCATTCGTTGACATATTTTCTCGTTGTAAATCAACAATTAGAGGGAATAATTTTTATAAAGCATTCTGTTACTAACAACGTGTTTACTAGTAGCATAATCATAAGCATTCGGCTCTATTGTTATTGAATAGTGAATCATTAAATTGGTCTAATTTTTTGCTATTTTCAATTTACATTTATGTAACTTTCTTGTATTTGTATAAAGAAAACTATTAGCAAATTAGGCTTTGTTAGGGAGTATCATTGTACGTCAGATTGAGCAATGTTCCCATTGAATGAGTGACTAAAAAGGTGATGATCTAATTTCAGATTGAGACAATTAGAGCTGTTCTAAAGAAGGAATTGGAGATTCCACTTATAGAAATTGCAGATAAAAATGCCCGTCTGGATGGAGGAGATGTTTTATTTACTGGTAAATAATTCCCAAGATTTGATTCATAGTTTGTTAATTTATTATTCAAAATACTAAAACAATTGTTTTCCTGATTTTGTTGTTGTAGGTCGTGAATTTTTTGTTGGACTCTCTCATTACACAAATGAAGCAGGTGCAAGAGCAGTTGCAGCAGCATTTCCAGAATACCCCTGTGTACCAATCAAGGTTGGTTGATATTTTAAATAATGCATTTGAAATTCAATGTACCTGGTATAATTCTCTGCTTTCTCAAGATGTATCATGAAATGATTTCCTTATTGCCCTACTTATTGAAACTAATTTCTACGTTTTTATTGTTTTTATGATATAAATAAATTAGTCACATGTTTGTAGCCAATGCACATTTAATTAATTTTAAAACATTTATGACCTACAATAATAAATAGAACCAATTTTTTGTAAAAGTCAAAGAAGTTTTAAAATTGAATAAATTCTCATTAGCTATGAGCATGAGCTTGACTTATCTCTTTATGTTGTTTTGTTGCCACATGTATTTTAGTGATATAAAACAAATGCATGAACTATTCAATAAAGTACTAATTTTATATTCCTTGCATATCACATTTTTTTCTTTAAAATTTGTCAGAACTTTTTGTTGCATACTATGATCTGTGTCCACGATAACTACATGTATTATCATGAACTTAAAATGTGTATGTGTACTGTGATTGTTTGCTGTAGAAAAATATTTTCCTCTTATATGTTCTTCATATTTATATAGTATAATGTCTATTATTCTAAAAACATAGATTAACAAGTTGAATGTGATCATATAGTATTATATGTATACGAACTAGGATGCTATGAATGTAAATCTTATTTGAAAATATAAAAACTGAGCTAATCATGCTTTAACATTTGTAGTGTTCTTTTAGTTCTTATGCAAAATCTCATGAATCAAATTTATTTGTGTTACTGTGTACGATAGGGCAATTATTTTAAAAGCTAATTGTCTCTGTCACTCTTAGAGATATGAATATATTGCTAAAAATGACAATAATAATTAAGCTAATTAAAATTATTATTTTCTCTGTATAATAGTAATACGAATGAAACTGATACTCTTATCATGACCCACCCATTTTATATGGTTACATTATGTCTCTTCTAGCTATCTATAAATTTCTTACATGTTTTGTTCTTTAATATTAATACGACTCGTTTACAGCACATTCTATATGGATTGAATATGTAAATTCGAAATTACATATTCAATTTGCATATATGTATATACACTGGGTTCAAAGAATGACTGATAAAAAGAAAATCATGTTGAGGTCGTATAACTTACCATTTTGATGTTCATTTAAGGTGGGTGATGGTGGCGAAGAGGTGATAGTGGAGAGTCTTACCTCAGCCCCTCTTCAGGTTTGGGTGTATTAGACTGACTCTCTTTTGCATATCCCATTGAGAAAAACTCACAATTTAGAAACACAAATCCGCACGAATTTAACAAGTTTATTCGGAAATAGATGTTTTTTTTATCGCAGAATTCAACAAAATGCTTTTGTGCAAAAGAATTTATGGCTTGGTGCAACTTTGCACACGGAACACACACACACGTACACATATACGTCTACGCGAAAACACATTTTTCTTCACTTTCGCACGTTTATTATAATTTATCTTTATTTGCATAAGTATATCATGTAGTATTTTACACAGTGCAACTTCCATCGATTGTTAATTTCACGTTTTAATACGTTATTACTCACTTTCAAAGATCGATCGAGATGACATTGTCCTTCGCTTTGAACACGTACAACGAACACAAATCAAAATAAGTTCAAAATATTGCACATAAATTAACTTTGATTAACTTTTCCCACTACAATGCCATAAAAAGCTGGACGCTATTTTTTATTAATTAGCCTGCACATTGTATCTAAATATTCCAAAAAATTAACTCACGATAAAAATTACATTGAAATCGGCGTGATTCTAAACTCTGATATTAAAAAAAAATGAAAATTATGTTTTAAGTGTATCATTGGAACTAAAATTATAGTCTTTTGATAAAAATTAATTAAAATAGTGGAAATACTAGGAATATATATATATTAATATATATATTAATAAAAAGAGTTAATTTATGCATTTGATACTACAATTCGAATTTAAAATTTAAGACTTTCGCGCGTATTGTTTTGCGTTGTAGTTGCGATGACTTCCGGATGGTAACGAACTGTAAGAAGACGCGGGAACCATTCAGAAGCCATGAAGATTTCAACCCTTGAATAGTTTGTGATTACAAAAGTTTGTTCTTGTTTAATTGTTGCTTATAGGTCGCGGAATCTAAACGTCTCAAAGCTTTAGTTACAATGGCTGGTCCTGACATTATTTGTGTGGGTGCTGGAAAGGAATCTCAAGAAGTTTTGAAGGTACTTTTGTCAAACCTAATTACATGTTACATCTTGCATTACCTTTATATCATTTCGAATTTATATTTTAATTTTATTTGTGTTATTTGTCTTGCAGAGAATTGAAAGGGAGGCGACGTACGGTTATCAAACGTTAACTGTGCCTGAAGACGCTGCTGTTAACGTACTTTACGTCAACGGTACGTTGATTCATCGATCTGAAGATGAAATTCCACAGTCGAGTAAAGTTTTTGCAGAAAAAATCGGGTTTCCAACCAGATCGTTACACATGTCCGAATTAGCAAAGGTTAGTTCTGGTTTAACTTCTTGTTGCTTATTGGTACGTAGACCCAGACACATTCGCAGTATTTAAACCAAAAATGACATACCTAGCAAAAATGTTAAATTGCTAGCGTTGATTATTGGTACGAATCGCAAAACAAAAAGTTTGAATATTTCTAATAGAAATATATTAACAAAATGCTGTGCAAAAAAAAAACTATAATACGTATATGACGTAGCATTTACGTCGCTCTAAAACTTTAACGACTACTTTAACAAACAGAAAAGATTATTTTATAATTATTTTATAAAAAGATTATCTTAATATAGAAGAGATTTTATAATTAAAAAAGATTAATATATTTGATTTCAACGTATTTACAGAAGAGATAATATATTGAAACTTTAATAATTTACCTAATTTGTAGACTTATATGATTCAAAGTCATGGTTTACATCTTGTCATTCATGGAAAAAAAATTTTTCTAACATTCCGCAGTTTAATTTTGACATAATAATTCAGCTTTCACGTAAAATTCATTTAGTATAAAAATATGGGAGTGATTAATACTGCACAAAATTTCTTCTTTACAAGAATGTATAATATTGAAAAATCGATTCATAAAATATATAAGTAAATCAAAACGAATTCTTAAGGTAGCACAAAAAGGTAAAGAAAATCACAAAATTGATAAAGTACAATAACGATATACAGTTAATGTCTTCTACTTTTGATATGTTACGTTATATAATTAAAAAACAACAATTAAAAATTAATAATCAATATTCTGATATCTTTGAATGCATTTGCCACTAGTCTATAAAAAGTGTTCACCTAAATATTCAAATAGAGCTCTTCTATAATTCAATAATATACTATAAAGTTAATAATATATAAAAGCACTGATAGTTAAGAGTTAATGTGCTGATTCACATTAAAGAAAGTTACACAATTAAGAGTCTACTAAACAGAAAAGACAAGATTTCTATGTAATAAACTTGATATTATATATATATATATATAAATGTATATATATATTACAGCAAGCTTAAAGTGTTTTGGCAAATTTACAATGTCTATAGAATATTAATACAATTTACAATATCATGATGCAGTGGTTTGTTGATATTTTTTAAAGTCATGACAATATTTAAGTAATTTTATTACATTTTTATACATTTTAATATGCACGTTTTCGTGTTAATTTAAATGTTTCTTTCGTTTTCATAAATTTTCTACTCATTTTTTTAATATAAAAGTATGGTAAGAACACAGCTGTACGATCATGTTCACGATGTGTAACATTAGATTTAGCCGTCATTCCGTGTAATTTCATTGCAATTTCTCCGAAATGTATAAGGCTACAAAGTTGTAAACAAAATAAAAGATATCCACTAGACCTTTTAGTCTAGTTTTTCACCACATGACTCTCCCTACCCGTATAAATGGAAGAACGCGCGTGCGTGTGTGTAGAAATATTCAATGTTAGCTTAATTACTAAAATAATTGATTTATTTAAAAACGTTCTCACAAAACACCCACAATAATATAAACGAATGACTTATCGTAGTAACTACGATGTAATCAAAATTTAAACTTTTGTACATAATTTTTACGATCTAATACGAATACATACGGGTTTTAATTTTAATATTAAACCTAAGACTAGTATTTTTTCATTTTTCTTCAAATTTTAATGGCAAGAAAATTCACACTCGCTTAAATTTATTCAAAGTACCGTCGTTAAAAATATTTTACGCGAAGTGATTGTCGGTTGTACAATTACATAAATTTAAATATCGTAAAATAATGATACACGTTACTTAAATTTTGAATAATTATAAGCAAATGTGCGGAACATGTTATCGGTGATCTTACGAGTTACATATCTAAACATGGTCATTTATTTTAAGTATTTGTAAAGATATAATTACTTTTTTTTTTACAATTGGTGGATGGAAAACGTCATTTCGAAAATTTAGAAACAATTATTGTAGCAAACATGCGTTTAAAAAAAATAACACAGTCTTGCTACGTTCATTCTATTAAAATATACTCGAAAATATTGGTCCTTGGTAAACTCACGCACTCTCGACCAATACCTCATTCAAACGTGTGCCTTTTCGCGTATAAAGGCACGTATTTATTGTTGTATATCACCAAGTTTACGTCATCTATAGTGTTTAAGTCGTTATTAATAGAACACTTCTTCAACTAATCTCGACAATCGTCGACGTCGTTATATACAAGTTTTTCTCATCTTTTGCATCATTAGGAGTAAAAAGTTAAAACGGATGTGTGATTCCCTCGTACAAGTAAAAATGGTGGCATATCGCGAGTTAGAGTCTCTAGCCAGGCCATGTACAGAGCTGCCGATACAGCACCTTTTCGAGGCATCGGCAGTGTCCTGAAAAATATCCCATAAATGTATAAATGTTCCACCAAAAGTCGACGATTACTAATCCTCTGCCACTCACATGACGACTAAATTAGCTTCCATCGAATGTTGAAGTAACAATTCTCGTAAACGCAAGTGCCTATTCGTCTTCTCTTTCATAGCAATTAGTTCCGAATCTTTAATGACGTCTGGAAGAAAATAAGCGGTCAATTTGAGAGACATAAAACTCTGTTGGCATCTTATATATCATGTAACATTATTAAAATGATAGTACCATCATCTGTCGCTTTAGGGTCATCCGTTTGTTGAAAGTTCGCTATCAACGAATCGAAGAAACTCTTTGTGCTATCTTGCGCTTGTTTCGAAATATCTGGTATAACTTTCAAGTCAGAGTAATCTATCCGGAACTTTGATAAAAGACTTGCCATGCTAAAAATATAATCATCTCAACAATTCGTTTCATCCGCTATCGTCTATGGAGATTAATGTTTCATTGCTTACTTTCTTTGTTCGTATTCCAGTTCGGAGTATTTATTTGCAAGCGCGAAGACCCTCAATTTACTGTTCGACCAATTCCGCCTTGTGCTGATAATGTATGGTAGTAGAAGCGTTAAACCTCCGTCGTCGTATAGCCACCATACATCTATCGTACCCTTTTTCTGTTTACGTTGAAATTTCGTCACGGCGTTGAGAATATCTTTCGCTATGGGTATGATATTCGGTCGATTATCGCGTTGATCTTCCGCTGTTGGATTAGGGTACTCGTTGATCATTCTGGAACGTCTCGGTGCTGGACTACCGGGTATTGAAATGTCTGATGTGCTACTTGCTACGTTAATGAATACCAATTATTAGCGATTATTTGTGTCATGAAAAAATTCTAGTAAAATTTTAATGTTGTAAATTCAGTTTCCAACCTTGGCTAAGTTGAGAGAAACTTTGATTTCCTGGTAATGTAACTGGCACATTTTTTTTCTGGTCTTCATTGTCTCCTATAGCTGCACTATAGTCAAGGCCTTCGCTCAGTCGAAGGAGCGCTACTGCTATGTGCATATCCAAGGCTTTACTAAATAAAAGCACAAAATATATTATTACTAAATACCGAATTACTTATCCAAATAGGTGCACAACCATTTCTAAGAAGATTGACATACAGTACATAGATATTCGTACCCTCTATGTCTATTGTAGAAGTTTGGCTAAATTAATAAGTTTGATATTACCAAATGAATAAGCTTATACATGAAGTTTTATTTTTTCAGCGAAAGGAAAACAAATTTTAAATGTTGTAAAATAGTGTAAGCTTCCTGAAACTATAAAGAAGTAATGATCAATGTTGGTTTTTTGTAATAAATATTTTTCGTAAAAATTGTTGTGAGTGGTTCAGCTTTGCTCCTCACTGTTTATATATGTATACATCAACATATTTATACAAGCATACACTTGGCAACATCAAACTTACCATTTAATTTAAACAAATTTCTTCGATAGACATAGACGGTACGAATATTTATGAGACTGACTAAATCGTGAGCAAAGTAAAGGTTTGGATCAATTATTATTTGAGAATGATTAATTGTAAATACGTGAATTAAAATATTCTATTTTGCGTTATATGAGAACACGTACTGCATCACGTTAAAGTACATATTCAAATTATTCCGCGAGCATGTCATCCAGTCTTGCTTGTAGCCCATTAATAAAATATTAGGCTTCATTTTCCCCAAGCCTGCGGCTTGCAAAAGTGACGTGGCACCATCTTGAAAGTTCGCGCCATCCACCAAAGAATAAAACGCTTTGATTTTGTTAGCTCTAAACCAAGAAGTACAATTGATGACCATGGAGTTGCGCGTTTTATACGATATCGGTGACTGAAATGTCGAAAGATATGCTCGTTATCATCGTACAATAAATTTATAGGATTATAAATTAATCAGTGTGGCTCGTACCTCGATAATATGACCACAAATGAATAGGCTATTATTCTTGGTAATGTGATGCGCAAAGTCAACTAGCGACGATCTCGCACTCGGGCTACCAGTGAGTACTAGAAGCTGAGGCCTGTAATTTTTAACGTGTTCTTCGACTCTGTCTAATTGTTGGACAGCGGTCAAAGCGTTGTTGTATGTTTGAGCTTGCGTTGTTGAACCCCAATTTACATCTATAAAAAAAAAATCTCTATGTATCCTTACAAACCTGATACTACCTATCAAAGTAGTTACACGAATAATTTACCTGGTTTTCTGTACGATACTACTAGGTAAAGCGCTAAAACTACGCATAGAGTGATTAAAGCTGTCCACCATGAGATCAGGAACATCACAGAAACACAGAGAATAGAGCCAGCGAGACTTAGCCACATGTTATAATACTGAAACGAAAGAATGTCGTCCTTAGAGTGAGTGATCTGTTTTTATTCGAGAAATAATACAACGAAATGTTTACCTTAAACGTTGGTCGCCAACCAATTGGTTTGGCCAGCGAAGCGTGAAATGTGCTGAAGTTTATGAGGGTATAGGCAGCCAAGAAGAAGTTTGAGATCAAAGGAGCTATGGCATTCAATTCTCCTGAAAGAAAAGTCACGCTTTACGATAAGGAAATTTGTAACAGAGGAGAGTAATCGATTAGTTTTTTAATTTATTTGTAAGAGATCGTAACATTTACCGATTAAAATGAAACCGACGGCGATTACAAATGTAAGAAAGTAGCCACGAATTGGTTCTTTGTCTTTCTCGCCGCTGAACCATGCGATTCCAGGGTATAGTTTGTCGAGACAAAGCGCCTGGAATACTTTAGGCGCGGAAACCAATGATGCTAAAGCGCTGGACAGCGTGGCCGCGAAGCATCCTGCATAAATAATGGGACCAAACACGGAGACCAATTCGATCACCTAAAGAATTGGAGTTTATTTATACGATACAATAAATATGTGACTCTTTATAAGTTTTTGTAAGATATTGCATGAAATACCTGAAAACTATTGTGGCTACCGTAAGGACAATTGCCAGTACAATTAAATTTCGTGCCATATATACTCCAAACTATTTCGCTCGAATTAACAGTAGCAATGGTGCTTTCTGTAGTCCCGTTGCTTGCGTTGAAATTTGGTATAGCAGCGTATGAACTATTAAAAACGTTCCATAGATCGTTAACATCGCCCGAAGCGTCTCGCATAACCGACCCTCCTACCATTAGTGCCATAAGAAAATAAGAAATCGTTGTCAAAAGAATTGCCAGCAGCGTTCCCTTGGGAATAGCTGTTTGTGGGTCCTAGTAAAAATATAAATAACCTAGATGAGTGGAATTTTCTTGAGACTTATTTGAATATTTCAACGATCGATTCATGCAGTGTAAAAGTGTATGCTGTGTGTGTGCAAATGATAAGGAATGATCGCTGATAGTAATCACGCGCAATCTTAACGATAACAGTATTTGGATATACCCTATAGACGAAAGGTCTAAATCACCTTCAAATCACCGGATATATTCGCACCTGCCAGGATACCTGTTGCCGCTGGGAAAAATATAGCCAAGACTGAAAAGAAACTATGTTCCACACCTTCATAGTACCTATAGTCCGGATAAAAGTTCTCCTTGAACAGTTCAGCTGCAGTACACATAAAAAACAAACATTTGAAAGTTACAGTCTGCTGCACTTTTCAAGATTTCCGACAATAACTTATTACAAGTATATAGAAAATATATATACAATGATTAAGCCCCTATAACACTAAGTGACTCAAAATGGAGGTCTACATTTTGTATCTGATTTAATCCTGTTATCAATATGTATCAATTGTAGCTTTAAAGTAATAATGTGGAATCTATTAGCAACATCTCACACAAGGGTAGAAACAAATAGTTACTAATGGCTCTATCATAAAATTTCTTTTTAGAATCTAAGGTTTTATAGATGCCTAATGATTATTTGTTGCGAGCAATTAGAGCCATTACCATTGTACCCTATAAATCCTTTGGCTTTCTCGTGGTCGTCTTTAGGGCCAATAAAAGTGCCTATCATGAAATCGACAATAGCTACAAGGAGTATGACGAGCAAACCGATCTGGGCCTTTGCCTCCCACTCCAAACCGATCATCACGATCAAAAGAAGCAGAACTATCGTGATGCAACCTGTGGGAAAAAAAAGTAATGAAACCTATGTACGACAAGCAAACAAAAAAATTCGATAACCACTGACCTATAATTCTGATATCTGTGTTATCGCAATCAACGATGCAAATCCCGTTAGCTTTGAGACAATCAACCATACTTTCGCAGAAACCAACTACGTACATTGCGCAAGCTACCGCGTTCGCCAACGAGAATATCAAACCTATGGATCCACCGAATTCTGGACCCAATGATCTAGAAATCATGTAATACGTGCCACCTGCGGGAAATGTTTAATTAATCCCATCGATCTGGTAACGACGCGAGTTCATCGCAGTCGTGCCAAATACAATTGATCGTTCAAGGCCATCACCCTGACCGTGAATAGTGTCAGACGCAGCTCCCACTTTTACTCGACGCTGAGAGTGTGTGCGTCCGTGGATTGCGCAGAACAGCAGACATAATGGTGGGGGGTGGCTCGCCACTGACCTTGAACGGCCAATTGATTCCGTTCTGAGCAAGTGCCACGCGTAAATCGATCGACCAAGAGGAGATTTAAAGATAAGATAAATTTTAATCGAATAATAAATAGTAAATAAAAATGTGAAACTCATAGAGTTGTCGGACTGCCCTCTTAAGCAAATGATTTGTTTAACATTCTTTACCTCCTTTAATGAGCCCATTTGTACTAATTGCCGACATCGATAGTGATGTTATAGTGGTCACGGCTGTCGTTGTGAAAATCAATAAAATAGCTTGCCCTGAAACCACGAGAGAAAATAATTTACTATTAATTAACGAATTATGTCATTCGTTCAAGCCACGATTTTCTTATTCTGGGGACATAGTTGTATACCAATGATAAAATAATGTTTAAAAATCATTTTTTTTAAATACTGATTCTGTCATTAAAAGTACACTGGTCTCTGATGTCTTCACTATTTATTTATTTTTTACTGGATAGTGAAACATCAGAGTAACCTAATTCTTAGTTCATCCAAGATTCTAATGAATCTCTTCAGTACACGTGTCTTATTCTTAACACTATTTCCATGAAGTCTGGTACCAAGAAATACAAATATAAAGACAATTGATAGAACAGTTTCAGATTTCATTTCGAAGAACACTTGGAAGTTTCCAAGAAACACTTGCGGGTGTGACTGACGATATTTCTAAGAAATATCCACTGGTGGTTAACTAATTACCTGTGCCCGCTTGAGCTACGACCCAGGAGAGTCTTAGAAAGAGCATCACCCCCCAAATATTCAGAAGACATCGCAGCAAAACTCCTTGAATCCATCCGAATTTGAACCCAGACGTCGATGGCTTCACGTGTGCTATGGGCAAAGTGTGCGAGCCTGGGCCCTGAAACAACAGTTCATAAGTGAGTAGTAAACATTGTTCGTTGATATTCGCAAATTACAATGATAATGTCCCCTGCGGTAGTTCACGTAGGAATTTCTAATCCTAAGTGGGCCATAGAAAATACACAAAAATTGTGCAAGTGAGAGAGAAAATAGTATTGAAATCTTCACGATAAAAATATCTTAAAACGCGTACAGTTTCTAAATTAGCAAATTCAGAAGATAAATCGTACCTCCGAGTCTTACGAATAAGTATTATATTTATTCTCAGCGATAGGCAACAAAATTTGAATCATAGAATAAAATATTTCACAATGGACCCTTGAAAATTCCAATTATAAATGCAATCGAATGGACGTTTCAAATCAAAACGTTCGTTTTATTTGTTACACACCTTTAATAAAATACGACCCCCCTCCATTCATCCCACGCGAAGTGCAACTTCATTCTGCAATTCAAATTTTAGTTTTTGCTCGACGAGCAACGAAGAAAAAAAAAAGAAATAGTCGTGGCAAAAATTTGAGAGCAACGAATCGTTTATCTTCGTTTCGTTACGCTAAGTTTTTGCTACAACTTGACGGTGCTCGTTACGATTATGAATAAACTTTCGTCCAATGAGCGTTTATTCGGGATAAACAAGTATTTATAGAATTCAACTGGAGAACTTGCCGAGAGATCTGCAGATCTCTCTACGTGAGCGTTACGCGTAAATTGAGATTTAGAGGTGGTTATCGGCATTGAAGGTGATTCGTCTAGAGGAAGGGTCGCCAGTCGACCAATGAAGACTAACGATTTACGTAACAATGCCTCACATGTCGTATATTACACGTCGCCCAATGTTGAGATACTTTTTAGGAATTCGACTTGGAAATCGCGCGGGTCGCGGTCGAAAGGTTGCTTAAGAACTCGAAAAAGGATATTTAATAATCTTTATTAAACGATGAACTATTAATTCCTTTTTTTAAATCCATCTACACTGGTAGCAAGTAGAATTCATAAGCAAATTAAAGAAGGTCTACAAAAGATATTGTAAAACAATTAAAGCGCAATCGTTGACACCTATGGAATACCGACTAAATAGTGCACCATGTATAGAAAAGTACAATTAATTTGTAGAGCGTTCAAACAACGTGCAGTATGAATAACAACCTCGACGTTCTCAGAGTCGAGGTTCGAGCGAGATTAATACTTCGTTCCAAGAACCAACATGAATCCTAAATACACATTGATCTTGACCAAACAAACATTTCTGGAAGCCTTAGAAGCGACGGAACATGTAGTAAATAATCGGATCACGCCCTCAGAAGTCATGACGAAGTCGTCGAGATTAGGGGTAGATTAGAATAGAGATTATTTATTTACGCATAAAATTCACCGAAGGTTAATTCCTTGAAAAGAACGCCTACTTTAATCGAGAATTTGAAAAATGTACATTGCTATTGTTTATTTAGAAACTCTATGGTAAAGTCATCTGGAATTGAGATTCTTTGTGTGTTTTGAGAGACCTCTTCATCGATGTGGCTTGCAAAAACAATTATATGGGTATGAATCCAACGTATGGTTAATTATAAAAATCGAATTAAGAGTTTTAGGTATTCTCACTTCGTGATCGAGCAAAATAAAATGCAACCATTAAAGATTTTGAAATATCTGGTCCCTTCGACCACGAAACTGTGTTTGTAGAAGAGAAGCACGACCATCAGGCGGTTCAAGGGTACGCAAGCCTTCTCAACTGGCTTATAGCTCTTAGAGAGACGATTATTTCATCCCATTATTCCCTGTTATATCCTCGAATATCGTGCCTTGGACTCGGCTATAATTGCAAAATTATTCTTACACGTCTGCGCGGAGCCAATCTCGCGGCAGCTTACCCTCTGTGAAAAAGTAACGCGTTCGTACTTTTCAAACTTTCGTATCGAGACTATTCGTCGAGTCCCCTATTTTACAAATTTTATTTTTAAAAAATTCCTACTATAATAATAATTAATATAAATTTACGTTCTTTATGATAGACCAAAATGATCAATTTAAACATTTTCACTTGAATTATTATAAAATTCGAATTACGTAACAGGGACGGTTAATACTTCGTTAGCTCTTCCAAATGAGCCTTCATCTATAAGTCTATCGAGTATGCTATACACAGATATAATACTACGAAAGAGCTAATAAAATATAAACGGTTTCTATCACAATTATGATTCTAAATTTGAGTAAAAGTGGTTAAATATTAATAAGGTCCGAGAAGGTTCTATTTTAAGAAAATTATGAACTGGACGTGGCATTATCGACTTATCGTTTTAATTTACATCGAGGAAATTTGCATACTAATTGCGCGTCATGTTTTTTTTAACAACGTGACGCGTAATGATTGACAATGTAACGCCTCGTGTACCTCCAGAAGCGTAAACAACAAGTTAATGAGAGAAATTACTGAAGAGACGTAATTTTATTGACATTACGACAATATAGAGATAGTACAAGACACTTCCTCAATGTAGAGGTTTATTATACAAGTCCTCTTCAGGAGACGTAATTAGGAAAACGTAATAACTAAAATATTCATAGAACGGATTATAATCTCATTATATATTTAGACCTTTTGTAACCCTTAACTATTCTACTTCTTCAAATCAATTATATGTCAAAATTTCCCATGCCTTGAAAACCATGAAAAAATAATTATTAATTCTCTTTATATACTAACAGAAGCACTATCTATAAAAATATCTATTTCACGACTACAAGGATCGATTACGTTAACAATGAACTTCATTTAATCACTGAAAATTTTTCAGATTTTTCGAACACCTTTCTTTTATAACAAACACATTGTAAGAGGTTCGCCAATGGAAGAAACGTGAAAATGCAATGCCCCAAGAAACATTTCATAAAATTACAATCAGAGTACTGCAGACTCGTGAACTCTCACGAGACACTTCGTTCGTTGCTGCTGTTAGGATCATACACGTCGGATGCGATCCACGAATGCACATAAGTGCATGCGACGTGTAAGTGAATTACGAGCGCAAAAGAAAAGAATCGACGAGGAAAGGAGCGCTTCTCACGCACTGTTACACGCGCTCGTGTAGGAGATAACACGTCGACTGAATATATGGTATAATAGTCAAATAATAACAAACGCTTATCCCTCGACTCGTAATGTATTCGGAGCACGCGTTTTACTGGTCCTATTGACACTCTCGTTAAGCAATGCATGAGGCACAATTCGGATTTACGATTGATATTTCAATTTTATCGCGCGTACACTTCCACCGTTTATGTCTGGGCTATCAGGATCAAAATTGGATACAATTGATCGTGAATGGTGAATAAAAATCGCAAATTTGGCTATTTGGAGGTGTAGAAACAAATGAATTCTTCTGTTGCTCGGTCTGGGACAAGTTGAGTCTGTGGAAGAAGGATAGAGGCGGAAGAATTCGTTTGGTTTAATTTTTAGGTATGAATTTGCAATTTTTATTCTGTACTCTAAAATAAAGTAGGGCAAACTCTGTAATTCAGTCGTTTGTTAGAGTTGAACAAGTGTCGGATATTCTTCTTATATCGTTTTAACACGTTGACTGACTCTCTCGAAAATTTCTACTGCGATTAAACTTTGTTTATAGATTATTAAAAACTTCATCGAAATTCAAATATTTCATTCGAATACATTTTCTTTGACATTTTACTTGCAGAATTAATTTTTTTAATTCTTCAGTGAAAAGCACTGTCACCCATAGATGGGTGGTGAACGTGTTGAATCGACCATTTATCATAGGTACCTAAATTTTATTTTTTTTGTTAAAGAACATCCCTTTTCAAATAGTTTGCAAAACCATTGCAGTAAAAGGTGGAAGTGTTCTCCTTCATAGGACAATTACGAAGGGTCTCCCAAAACGATTCTTTCACTTGGTGGATCACAAAGGTTCTGACATGTGTTCTTAACCCTTTCGTTGCGGGCAGCCACTTCAGCGACATTATAATGGACAGCCGCAACGTAATCGCCTCGCGCGACGAGCCGTTGCATTGCTAAGTCGAGAATAAGTTACTAATAAATTGCATGATGCAACAAAGTAACGAGCGCCAATCGTGTACGCGGCAAAGTGTACACTCGTGACTCCCATGCAACAGTAATACTAAATTTACAATCCACTCTGACGTAGCGAAAGGGTTAACAACACCTTCGTTCACTTGGCGATTGTACAGTGTCCAAGAAGGATTCGATTCAAGACCGGTTGATTGAAAAATAGTTCAATACCTCGTGGAATAAATTGTTTCACATCTGAAATTTCCTGATTGCATAATATTCGTTTAATATAATTCTATACAGGTTGCTAACCTCGGTGGTAGATAGAAGAGGGAATCCTTAGGAACCCACTTACTGGCCAACAACTCGAGGAATTTTTAGCAAACATACGAATATTATTAATTCACTCTTAGTACTCCATGCTTTGAATTCTGTTAAATCTGAAGATCCATCTGAACTTAAAGTCGCTTCAATTAGCATTCATTCATATTTATTCAATAATTCATATTAATGTATTAGCAACAGACTTTGATTAACATTTTTTTAATTTATCGATAAGTCATAATTCTTCCTTGCTTCGTGACACACTTTTCGAAATCGGTGACACGATCCAATTTTGCTAAAGCAAAGATTGGAGACCGAGTGCTCGTCACGAGAGACGAGGAAATGAAATGCATCGCAGGAAGAAAGAATAGTTCTTGATTAGGGGAAATGTGATGCTACGAGTAAGTAGAACGTGGACAGCTACGAGTAATTTCGCCTTTCATAGATGGACTACAAGGAGAGGAAGGTCCTTTTTTTCTGTAGAATCGCATAAGGGAACACAATGTAGGAAACAAGAACAAATCACAGTCGATTGATGTCGAGGTTGTTAGAAATCGGTAAATTGTTGAGGTCAATTTACGGAGATTCGAGTTGTACACGTCAATTTATATAAATACGAATTGTAGACGTCAATTTATATAAATACGAATTGTAGACGTCAATTTATATAAATCCTGTTTATATAAATCTCCTTGTAAATGTTGAGTGGACGTTTTGCAGAGACCTTCGACTTAAAGAAGTTTCGGGTCATGAAGGCCTGACTGTATTAGAATAAATTCGAATAATTCATAGGTATTCGAATAGTACGAATGAATGATCTAAACAAACTAAAATTACTTTTTAATTCTCGTTACTTTATACTACAAAAGAAATTAATTTTGCTGTATTAATATTACTTTATTTTTATCGTTACAGAATGTTTAAAATATCCCAATCGTAGCCTCGACATTACAATAAAATTTCAAATTCCTCTCCTCGGTATGTTAATCGACGATTATTGCACTCTAAATTGACAAAAATGTCGCGTGCCACTGGCAGGGTAGCTCGAAGACCGTGCAGTTCGAGGAATCAAAATTACCAGTATAATGTATAATTCACTGCTAGTCCAGAATGCGACAGTGCTCACACGAGAATATCAATTTCTCGACTAAATATTTCAATGGACGAGACACTCTCGTGGTATTTATAAATTTTCCAAGCGTTGCTTTAATTGTTCAAACGTCGGAGTTCTATTTTAACCCCTCAGAAACCATGAAAGTTATTATATACATTCGTATGTATTTTCGTTAGAATTCGTATCAGAAATCGATACGAGTAATCGCTAAATAACAGTGGATCACTTTCGTGACTCGAGCACTAAAGATTCTCCTATTTAACAAGGGTCGATTTAATCGTAAATGTGAAAGTCCATGGAAAACGAGCGACACAAAACGTACATTTAATTACCTTGACCAATTACAAAAGATAACGATCACCGTGTTTACGCAACTTATTACGAGAACAAACGTATATTTAGATGTAAAAGTTGCTTACTTCGATAACATTCGTTTGCATACTGTCGTGCTACGCGTAACAACTTGCATAATATATGCTTGTAATATGCGACACATTCACGAAGTTTGTTTAAATAGGATTCGTTATCGTGTCAAATAAACATGTGAGTTTTCTTATGGATGTGAACTTGTTCGATTGAATTTCGGAGTGCTGGAGTAGCAGTGAAACTGGTGACTAACTAGTGGAACCTCATAAATAAATGATGAAAATGTTGTGTGGCTGATGATAGCGATGAGTAGTCACTTAAAGCAATGAGTGTAGCGAATAATTGTTCAAAGAAGCGCGTACAGAGAGGAATAAGTAGCTTATAGTACTAAACAGATACTAAGAGTGGTGATAATGATAGATAGCTGATGACAGTGATGAGTAAAACCTGAGTGTGATCATTATTTAGTAAGAACAATGAGTCGATAGAGTTGTTGGGTAAATACTTAGTAGGTAATGAGTAACTAATGACAGATTTCAATAGATGATGATCGTGATGAGCAACTTTTAGTGTCTACTGATTAACCCCCGTTTAAAAATCAATCGAATCATTTACATAGTTAAGTAATCGCGTAGCAATTAGACAACTGAAACCTATTCGAGTTGAGTTATCGTCGACTCCACATTAGTGTCAATCTAGACAATGGATTCAAGTCGTTAGGATCCTCCGAACATGTCATACTCTGGCCCACCGATCGTTTCAGCTATGCTTACATTTAGCTAATCACGTCCCACGGGATTTTCTAAATATCGCCTCCTATAAAACAATCGTGGTTGATAGTCGTTTGATCGAAACAGATAGAACTGACTCGAAGGATTCTTCAATTGGCGCAGATTAACTGTTGTCCAACAGGAACAACATCTTGGACCTCGAAGACACGAATTAGAGAACAATTCCAGCGTGAATATTTCTACCATGTAATTAGAACGACTTAGTTTTTATTGGTTTTAGTACTAATTCGTAGAACGTTTTATTTACCACTTGTTACCTTCCTAGGAATTAGGTTCGTTTAGATTAATTTATTTCAATTTATATGAGGGCCTAGCCCTAACGATGGTTCGGTTTTGGAAGGGAACGTAAGTTGAAAAATCTCTCCTTGAAACTGAGTGGAAATAATCAACACAAGAATGTGTTAGATAATACTATGTCTATAGACAGCTGTAAAATATTACCTACTGAATAAATAAAGATGTGTTTGCATGCAAATGAATTACTGAGATCGACCAAGACTCTTGAACAAAAGAACCGATAGGGAATCGTTAGGTGTCTTCAAATACAACATCTTACGCATTTTACAGCGATGAGATAACAATTTCAGAGGAATGTGGAAACGCGCGAGTAAATAAAATTTAATGCAATTTTAGCTAACTTCGCAATTGTGAAGAATGAAAGAGACAGTGTAAAAAAAAATGTTATTTAATTCTCGATTAATTAATTAGTAAATTCTCAAGTTAGCAATTATGGTCATCTGGCTAAAAACAACAAATAAATTCGAAAAGTAAAAATGTACAATCCACAAAAATCATCGAAAACAGAAGAATATGAATCGATTAAAATATATTAATTAATGAAGCATAATACATAGTACATTAATTAAAACAAAGATAGCATAAACGTTCAGCAAATCTCGAGCGCTGAAATTTTCTTTCTCTTTGGACTTCCAAAATGGTAAGAAACCAGTAGAACGGAGGCTTAAGGAAATGGGCGATTTCCGCCGGGAAAATGTTTACTTCCCGCCAAAATTACCGGAAGGAAACACCCGGCAAGGCGTCGCGTGCTCGAAGAACTTTACCAAGCTGGAAAGAAGTACTAAGCGCGTAACATGGCACACGATCGCGACCGTAATGAGTACAACTACCGACGCATCGTAAAACAAAGAACCAGTGGTCCTATTAATGGTCAAGTATCATCATCCTTACCTTGTTAAGCAGAGTGGGATTGTGAAGCTCGTCCAAGGATGGCCTGTGAGCGGCCTGGATGCTCATGATGTTCCTGTAATTGTCCAGCCTGGGCAACGCCTCCCTGGTCATGTACCTGAGGGACTTTTTCGTCTCTTGTTCGCCAAGAAGACTGGCACGACCTTCGAGACTATCGACACGGTTCACGTGAAACCTCGTTCTTCTCAGGGGGTTCAATTCCACCGTCTCGGAATCGACGTCACCGCTTATACCGTTTTCGTGGGCCATTTTTCCTCTTTCGTTGCTTCTTCTTTCCCTATTCAAGCTTCTCTGTTCGTCTTACTCTTTATCTGTGTAATTCTTCGTTTCTATTTCTGTTTGTCAAGATTCCTTTATCTGTGTAATTCTTCGTCTCTATTTCTATCTATTATTCCGTGCAATTAACAGCGAGTTCGACCACGGCCCAATGGCTGGTTGTTGTGTTTGTTCGACGACTGAAGAAACTCCTGCTTCACCGCTTACGATCAAAGGATCCGACGATTCCCCCGATTTTCTTCGTCAACTCACCAATTTAAGTTCAGCTCGGGCCAGTGCTCCCTGTTAACAATCGTTGAACGACGAAAGATGTTAGTAAAGCTTGACGATAGTTCCGAGTTAGGATGGGAGTGGAATTATTTATTTCTGTTTAATATTTGTACCGAATTTATTTGGATTGATAAACATAGACTGTGCAAATGTATTTTGAATTCGATTCTCTTCGGTTCAATTACAGTGTTTCCCATCATAAATATTCAAATAATGTGAGTTGATATGAAGTCACATACTCTTGACTAAAAAAGAATTTCATTGTAAGTTACCCTTGTAAAGTTATTTTTCTAATTTTCATCTTCGCCTAGTACCAAGATTTATATATTTATATTGGAGATCGACAAATTTAAAGTTACATTTAAGCAAGCCTTATTATTAATATTAAGTCATACATTCAAACGCTTGTATGTATAGCGTCCCGTCTTCTACTCGTTTCGCGAAGTTGAAGGATGATGCGAGTGCTGTCATTGAATTTTAGATACAAGCTCTTTAACCATTTGACTCGAATGAAGCAAATTGCATAATATTATTCAGATTTTTATCTTTGTTCAGCTTTATGACTGAAAAACCGTGTTCCAAAATGTGAGTAGTACCGTAGTTACTCGAAAAAGAAGCGCGTCATCCAAATTGTTTGAATTAGAGTTAAGGAGGCTCTAAGAAGAGAAATTTGTTAGATTCCAGACCAGTGAACGCATGAAATTATTTTTTCATAGAAAATATTCTTCTACCGATTCTTCACATTGAGTTTATGTGTGTTCCAAAAAGAAGAAGGTAATAGTACACAAACAATAGTCGTGGGAGGAACTAAGAGGTATAACGATCCTCAGCAGTTTGGTTTCTTGACCATTGTGGTGGTCGAATTTGATGTCCGTAGAAGTTTAAACTTCAAAGCGAGTCTGCAGAAGTGTTCATCTTCTTGAAAAGAATTTCCAACATCACAAGTGACCAAAAAGAGTAATAATTACGACTTTTTAAGGGTAGTTACTCGAACTTTATCTAGTTCAACTCCAGATTGGTGAATGAACGAAATGATTCATGGAAGTTCAGAGCAAGTCCGCACTTGGTCCACCCCCCATAACCGGTTCGTGTTGGTAAAGATCGGCGCCCGATGCCCTTGGCTCTCGAGTTACAATTAGTTAACAACTGCCGCGTAGGCTTGTCAATTATGAAATTACCCTTGTTTACAACACTCCACACATAATTACTGGCTCTCGACGGGTTAATGCATGGGTGATCCAGTTATCGAATTAATCGTTTCTTGCAACGCTGTGAAAAAAATGGCTACTTGGGCGGGTCGGAGACTATTTACCTCTCGTCGGGGGAATCCTTTGATGTTCCCTGGAAAATCTGCGATTTTTAATTGTAAATTGAGGAGATGATTGGATTTTTATACATAAATTATAGAATTCATCATAATTTTTTAAACACTCGTTGTTTACCCTAAGGAAAATGTAATTTTTACTTGAACCTTTTTTAATCAAAGATTAAATAATTATTGATGGAATACAGAGATCTCGAGCAAAATTTTGCCAATTCTAATTCAATCTCCCGATAATTAAAAAAAGACAGTGAAACAATATATGTTTTATTTTTCAAACGCAGGATCATCTTGAAATGAGGAAAATTTAAGTTAGATTTAGTCGCTTGGAGAATTTTAACCCTTTAAAAGGATGGGCGTGGCAAATAAACCACATTTTACTTTGCTTTATAAAAGATTCTAACATTGATTAAAATTTCATTTGCATGAATAACTTATTTCTCTTCTTTTCCTTGCATTCCGTGTAATTAAAGTTTAGAATGCCCATATTTAATAAATAATTTTTTTTTTCTCTGGAATATTTCATACTTAAAATAGTGTACATATATTTTGAAATATTAATTAATATTCTTATTAAGCTTGATTTCGAGTGATTTTAACATCATTGGAGCTAGTTGTTGATAAACAAGGGGAAAGAATTTCTGTTTTGTATCTTCCGTTACTTTATTTGTACTCCATTAGCAGTACGCAATTAAAACAGATATTTACAAAATTAAGAAACTCAGTAACATTTAGTGTTTATTCACAATTTAATAAAGTATCATTATTCGAATATTACTACTCCGGAAAATTGAATACGCGTGCCTTCCCTAAAAAGGTGGCGATTAAATGAAAACAAGATTTCTTTCATAACAAAATTAATCTTTTCTATTGTTTACATGGAAAAATGAAAACATGGTATATGTTAATCTCCTGTAATCAAACCAAAAATTGTATACAGAATACTTTGAATAATTCGAATGGTTCAATGTTCTAATAATGTTCACCGAATAATTGAACCACTGCTTTGTATAAACATTCGAAGAAAGAAAAATTCGCCTATTTCCAGCCTTAATCTCGCCACGTTTGCCTTTACTGCAAATGCAGACTAACGTTTAGTTACCGTTATTCTTGAGCGAGGGGGAAGACCGGCGTACACACACGCACATCGTCTTTCTACGCGCTTTCACAGAAAGGAATCGCAACGTTTTTCAATCGACAGAACAGAAGCAAATGTTTAGTCCTTCACCTTTCTCCCCAGCCCCGTTTAAAGGGTCCTTTCGAGTGGAACAGGGTTTCTGTCAGGTATCCGATTCCCCCATAACCTCACGCCATGAATATTCACGCCTCTCGAACTGTTCACATCTGCCGGCGTTGTGTATGTGACGACTCTAACATTCGGAGCTTTTTGAAAATACGTTAAACGACATTTCGAAACAACGTGGACGAAAAAACGGTGCGAAACGCGTTTATTTTTCACTGGACTCACACTGAACGAGAGTCTCTTCGAACCGGGTGCGCACTGCGTTCGTAAGCACGTGCGACTCCTGTCATACGTACTCGGGCGATTTCAGAAACTCGGCACGTCCGATCGTCACTAAATTCCGTTTACTACTGACGGAATGTCGCACAATTTCCCTTTTGCTCGAGCGCGCGCATACGCTCCTCTCGCGCCACACGCTCGCGCATCAGCCTTGCGCACAAATTTACTATACCCTCAGTACACGGATTCCTGCCGTGGAAGAAAAAGTCATTGAATCTTGCTGATTCTCTTCAAATCGTCAGGATCAGGGCCAAGATGTACTCCATTTAAATATGCGGAGTAAGAATTCGCACAGTTTCGCATTGATACGTAAAACCATATACAGTTTGTTAATTATGTAATTTTATTGTTCTTACTGTGTGTCATCCTCATATACATCAATGAAATTGCTTAAAGTATAATTTTTTAAAATATCAAAAGTATATAAGCAATCTCGAATCGTTTTTTAAATTTTGTACATAAATCGGAATATGTATTAAGACTTAAAGAATTTGGTTTACTAAGCATTTTCGCTAGATACTTATAGAACTAGAGAAAAGCAAACAGGATTAGAGATTTTGTTAACATGTTAAATAAATCTTTCTCATATTTAACCTTATCTAGCTGGCTCCAATTACTTCAGAAATAAGGCATTTAATTATACAATTATGAATTTTTTTCTGTTTAAATGCTAATTTAACAATATACTTAATTATTACTGAAACCACTGAACACATGCTCGATTGCTGCCTGGACATCGCCGTTCGTAAACTGCAACGCCTGAATATTCAATGTATCATCTTGCAGTCCCATTTCGTGCATTTGCGCTAACTGTCTTCGCAAGTCCATAATTTCTGGTAAAACATGCGGTAAAATTGGTGGCACAGAATCACTGATTAAACCTGGCGTTGCCGCCGAAGCTTCTTGCATAGCTTGCCTGAACATTTCTGTAGTTACTACTCCAGAATTCGTACTCTCACCCGAGGTAGAAGAAGAAGAAGGATCGGAAATTCTAGCTTGTAAGCGGGCAATCGTTTCTTCGAATATAGCAATGACTCTATCGCGCATTGTATCGGTTGGTAAACTTGGTGGCAAGGGTATAGAGTCAGAAGACTGAGAAGAATCCCCAGCCATTTCTTCATCATCGCTCAAGTTATCTAAACTAAGGGAAGAAGTAGCAGGTTGTGAATTGGATACTGAATTGTTGGTGCTGACATTTGCATTGTGTGCCTCTTCGTGAACAGCAACAGCTATATTATGAGCAGCTTCTACCAGGACTGGATGTGCCTCTGCAAACCTACTCGTATGGATAACATATGCTTCACATTCAAATAACAGTAATAAAAATAAATGTATAAAATAGAATGTACCTTCTGACAGTATCTACATCTGTAAAATGTGCCATTAGATCACAATTTTGTAAAATAGCAATTGCTGTCATATCTTCATGTAATCCAGGAAAAGATGAAATGATGTTGCTTATAATTTCTGGCCTCTTGCCGAAACGCTACAATTAATGGATATGTTTTATCAATGACATTTCATATGAAATAAATGCAATACTTACTTGCAAAGTAGTGTGAAGCACAGGATTATCTGTAATAGACTTAAATGCAGATACAAGTTGCAAAATGCTATCTTCTGATATATATTTAGATAGCGACGATATCTCTCTTTCCCTTTTCTTTAAAACATATATCATTACACCACCTTTTAAACCACATGATTCTAAAGTTTCATCATCTTCAAGGATACACCCACAATAAATCAATTCTGAAAAAAATCAAAGAACAAACATATTTGTGGCAGTAATTCTACAATTACTTTTGTTACAATTATATTTTGTATAATATTGTAAATACAATTACAATAGTTTCATATCATAAATTGTTTATACATTAGGAAATTCGAGGATTGTGTATAAAAATGAAATCGAAATCAAAACATAAACAAAGACAGGAAAACGAAACGTCATCTTACCAAACGATTCCTTCGATAGGTTAACCTTTTCAGCTATCTCACATTTCAGATCCTTAACCTTATTTTTAAAATTGACATCGTTTAGCTTGATGGTGGTAAATGTTTCAGGATCTAAACGTAAGCTTAAAATTAATTCTGAAGTCATTATTGTCAACGAGAAGTCGTATTTGAAATCACAAAAGATGTACTGTTTAATCGATACACTTCAATTTTACGAAATCATCAACTTAACAAGACGCGTGTTTTTGTCTCTTATCACTGCTTTCTTCGCGTTTACGTAATGCTTTGTAATCGTACACTGTGGAAAACATTTACTGTCCTGAAAGTTTAAACTACCTTTGTTTTATTATTTTCTGTATTACACTACTGTCAATAAACTTTCGACGACGTACATCCATAAACGCAAGGTAAAATGGCGCTCAATACATGTATACGCCTAAATGGGAACAATTAAGAACATAATAAAAACCCTAATGATCACAAGATCGCCAATTTATTGTTTTTACCGTATAACGTATCGTGAATTATTAATTTAACGAAATAGTGGTTGTTATAATGCAAACTCCATAAAATGACATTTCAAAAGTACATTGAGAATCGATAAACGATGTCTCGATACGTTTACCGGTAGTTGTATCGATACTTTTATCATTAAACCGAACGCCAGCGCCAGCAATATGATGAACAAGTTCAGTGATATGTTTGGCATAATCTTCGATAGCTGACATTCAAGTTATTTTTCGTATAATGTTGTACGTACAATACACAAGTTTGATATGACATAAGAACAAGCAGAGATGCAAGACATTTGCGAAAATATTCGTACAGCTATTGAACATGGACGTACCGATATAATTAGATCCCTTTTAGATGCATGTACGTATAAGAAATTTTACTATAAAATTATGCATAGTTTTTTTACGATTTATCACATAACGTTGCGTTAAAGATACTTGTATTTCAAGTATAGTAAACAAACGGATTAAAATGTGTCACGTTGAAATGAATATATCTCGCACAATGAAACCTTTCAAGTGCTGATGTCTAAATTTTGTTTACCAATTTCGTGACAGGTGAAAATGGTAATACAGCCGATGGTATAACAAGAGACAAAATCCTAAATCAACCACTCTTGGAAGAAGGTACTTTTCTTTCATACGCTGCAAAGGTAATTATATATATCATATATTACAAGATGATAGTACATGCAAACATATTGCATACAGTAAGATTTTGATTTATATAAAAATGCAGACTAATCAGCCAGATATAGTACGTACATTATTAAGTTGTGGAGCTAATCCTGCCATTCAAAACACCAATGGGCATAATGCTGTAGATGTTGCATCAAGCGATGCAATACGTCGTACATACATTGAAGAATTATTGAGAGCAACTGCTGCATCCGAGATAGACAGAGTAGTGCAATTATTAGATGCAGGATTAAATGTAAATTCATGGGACTCTCATGGCAGTAAAAATACACCTTTACATTGGGCAGCTTGTTATGGAAACAAAGATATTGTCACATATTTAATTGATAGAGGAGCAGATGTAAATGCTGTAAATGGCTGTGGTGCTACACCATTACATGATGCAGTAAATCGTGGTGATGTTGCTATCTGTCAAGAATTATTACAAGCGGGTGCAAATCCTCTTGTACGAGCATCTAAGGGAACCTTTGCAGGGAAGACCCCATATGATCTTTCCAGGGGGAAACAACCTTTGCATTGTTTTATTCAGAGTTATTTATCAAACTTTGTATCAAATGAGAGTGAAGCAATGCATAGCCCCACTGCATCATTCACAGAAGGAAATTTTTGTCACAAAAGCATTTCAAGTAATATGAGTCAACTTTCCATAGAATCTAATAAATCAATAGATCCTGTGTACGATATACCTTTACGCGAATCAGGAAAAGATAGTCCAACTAAAAGTGCAGAAAAAGATGGGCTGTATAGTTTACTCTGGCCGCAACCGAAAACCGTTGTTGAATTAAAAAATTTGTCTGCACCTTTTATTGCTGGGAAAGAGCTTTTTATATCTCTAACACAGGTATAGGTTTTTAACATAATTAAATAATTGTTATTGTCATATGCACTTCTTGCATTTCTTTGATATACTATGTTGTTACATAGGGTAGTGAATCTATACACAAAATACTAGATGTTTGGGAAATTAGCAGGACTCATTTATTGGAGTTGGGTCATGATGTAAAAATTGGTGAAGTGCATCCCAGCTCTGGCAAGTTACTTAATGACAATGGAATCGAATGTATAGTAAATAAAAAGTTATTTAATAAACCTGATGGGTATCAGTTACACATCTCACAGAACACTATTAAAGTTGGTGCTGGAAGTTTAGCTGGATTACATTACGCAGTTTGCACATTCGTACAAATTTTGCGATTAAGTAAAAATCACAGTAGGCCAGATGCATGTGAAATTGAACCTGTTTTTATAAAAGATGAACCGAGATTCTCGCACCGTGGTATATTGTTAGATATATCACCGAGAGGTCGCATACCTACGTTAGAATATTTACTACACATGATCGATTTATGGTCATCCTTTAAAATATCCTATTTGCATCTCTATTCGAGACTTACTCCAAATTGTGATTGGCAACTTTGTTATTCAAAATCTGAAATGGTTACTCTTGACCGTTACTGCAGGTTTGTTTACTTTTGTGTTAAATTATATTGGATTACAGTAGTAACACTCTTACACTATGTTTTTTCGATCTACTACTGTATCCGTAAAACGTTATTTGTTATTGCAGGGATCGACATTTATATTTAGTTCCAACTTTAGATGTTGATTCTAATGTAGGTCAACATCATTTATCACAAATGTGGCCTATATTCCAAGAATTATTAGCAGTATTTCCAAGTTTAAGTTATGTCCATGTTGGGCCTAGATTAGCTAGTTTACTCGTTCAAGCAGATAATTTTGATTTGAATTTGTCGATTAACGAAACTATAGAAACAGATATGTCGGAAGTATACAAATCGTATTCTTGTCTTCAAGAATTATGGCATACCTTAAATTTGAGTTCAAGTACAACTTTGCTACTTTGTTCGAATGGTTTACATTCCAAGCCAGAATTTCATAATATACCTAACAACATTATTCTTGTTGAATATGGATTTCAGGTAAATAACATCGTGTTAGAAAATGTTGAAGTACTAGTGACTATTATTACAAGCAATCAAATTTCGTGTTATAGGCAGATTATGATTTTTCTGAGTGGACAGAAGCATTTAGAATAGCGGGTGGTAATGTTTTACCGAGTTCGGGAACAGCCAGTTATAATAGTTTAGCAGGATGTCCAGCATCAACTTATGCAAATACAAAACATGCAGTGAAAACTTCTCTGGAGCAGGATTCGGTAGGCATAGTAGTAGCACATTGGTCTGGGAGTCATCATCTTACTCCACATCCCTTTGCTTGGATTGGATATTTAATAGCAGCAGGATTGTCATGGAATCCAGCTAGCGAAATAGAAATGGGCGTCGATGACAATTACGAAATATCTGAAGTGTTTGGATCAAAGTAATAACTTTACTAAATCACCTTATTATATATTTACGAAAAGAGTAAAAACATTACCTTTTTAGGCAAAAGTGTATTACAAAGCTGCTAGATATTCATATTTTCCAAGATTCAGAATGTAAGTTTGGAAATGCAATACTAGAATTGGGGCGTTTAGATACTTTGGTACTTACTTTAAGTAAGAATCAAGGAGCAAAACATTTACAACAAATTCCCGATAATCGAGGATCGGCATTGTATAGATTATTAACAGATCCAGATAATGTTAATTTGGAATACCTTTCATCTGATTTATTTGCAGTAAGTATAAAAATTATAACCGTTAAATCTAAGGAAAATATACATTTAGATAGTATAGTTAGATCGATTACGGACAAAATAATATTCCCGACTGTTTTTAATAGAAAGTGACAAAACAAATTAAACGCATTTCGCATTCATTGTACGAGGTCAACTTATCATCAAAATTTGCGTCAATGGAAATACAAGAACTTCAATTGACCGCTGATTTAATGTTAACGGCATGCAAAATTGGGAGAACGTTAATTGGCGTTGGCGTTAATCCTAATAGCAATATGGGTCTTGCAGTAATTAATTTGGGAGTATGTAATCTGCCACCTACATTTAGAACCGATGTAGCAAATAAAATGTTGGCACACATAGAACAGTATAAAGGTGCATGGTTACAAAGGCATTTACCTCAGGGCCTTCAAAGCTCTTTACTAGTCCTGACTAGTGCTTTACATAGGTTTGTACCAGAATCATAATTTTTCGAACTTTTAAAAGATAAAAGACTTTTCATATTTATATATAACAAGTATCAGTTCCTGCTATACAAACCTGCAGATACATGCTGTGTTGAAAGCAAGTATATGGCAATTTATAATATGAAAAGTGATAATTACAATTAAACAATTAGTTTGGTTAAATGCAATTAAATTTAGTGACATGTATATGCTTTTGATTTATTACAATATTGGTATTCAAGGTTTATATAAAAATGTATTTTAATACTAAAAGTTGCTAAAACATTATAATTTTCTATATTCAGTAACCTAGAATAATATTCTTATATAATAAGACAATTAAGTAGCTCAGTCCAATCTGTATATTTTTTCAAGATTTAAGTATCAGCAGTATTGTTAAGCTATCCATAAACATATGTTTATGATATTACTTTCTATTGATGAAACACATTTTGATAATATTTTTAAAATTTTGTATACTATTACACATGTATGTAACAAATTTAATATACTTATGATGCTTCAAAAGCAAAACTTTTTTTACACATACTATTTAATACGTGATTATAATTACTAAAATATTTAAAATTGTAACAGTTCCACAAATTTTCAGTACACATAATGTTGAAACACAGAATAATGTTAATTAACACAAAATAAACAATTCTGTGAATAAATATTACAAAATATAACTCCATTGTTTCATTGTACACTATTGTCCTGTATAAGATTATTTTTGTTACGTTCATTCCATCCACCCATCTCTAAATCCTGTTTATGTGTCATTTCATTTTCGAGAGCTTGCTGTCTATAGAATTCATTAATTTCAAATTGATATTTTGGAGATGTAATACCAAAAAAACTGGCCAACCATTCGCCTGCACAATCACAACCATCCAATATCTTAGTGCCAACCCATGTTGTTTGATACCAAGCCCAAGGTATCCAATTAAGTGTTTTCTGGAAGTTCCATTTTATAATTTTACATGAAATACACTAATGGAACCCTAAATTAAGTAAGGTGCATAATGATTGCTAACAAAACTTAACTGGATCTATATGATTGACTGTTTTATTCTCTTCAGAATTATCAGTTTCGTCTTCAGAATATTCTTCTAAATCGCCATCCGAAAAATGCAATATACGTTTCAGACGTTTTTTTGGTTTCAAATCCTAGAATCATTTCGAATGTCTGTAAATACAAAACTTTTACTTTACTTTTTTGCGTCACATACCTGCGTGTCATTGCTACTATTTTCGTTTAAAACAACGTCGGATAAATCGCAAGCATCAATTTTTTCTGGACCCATGATGGATACCCCAATTTTTGACAGAATCTCTAATTACGAGGACTGTTTACAAACACTAACAGATTCCACGCGTGATGTCATCTAACGATAATAACAAGTTCTTCTTTTCATATGAGTCACTTGGAGCCCATTGATAAATATGCAGACGGTGTCTGGACAAAAGTCCATTTAATATGTTCTCTTTAAGGTGGTTTAAAGGGATACATTACGTCAACGTACCCCCCCTTCCCCCTCCCTTTACCAACTTTCTAGCAAGGAGGTGCAAGAAGGTATAGTTTGCGTACGAGAAGAACGAGTTTGATAACGCCCATAGATTGCGCCACTTTTACCATTGGGGACCAGTATAACCCAACAAATTAATTTTTACAGAAGAAAATAGTTACATAGAAAAATCCTATAAACTACTTTTTCTCCTACGAAAGAAATTTGTTTTTTCTATGTCTATATCTACAAATGAAATTACTAATGGCAGACTAGATGTTTAATATAAGTTGTATTAAATTCCAAATGTTCTCAGATTTGTTTTATACAAGAGCAACTGTGTACACGTTTATACTTAGAAGTATTGCTCGAAATACATCGCATTTACTTAAAAAGAGCATTTGCAACAGAAGCATAGATGGAATATAGATGCAACCGCCGTTGGTTATTTGCTCCGTCGATAACATAATCAAAACATAGTTACCAGCAATTCAACCTAGTCAGTTTTCTCTCACGTACACGTACTCTCTGTCTTGCACTTAAATTCAATATCGATATACTATTATGGTAGAAGCAATAATAAACCAAAACAAAAGTATCGATCCCCTTGTACATGATTCATTAACGATCGAAATGCGACACCTGCCACTTTCATCGCTTCTCCTTCAAGTTTCGACGTATTTTCACCTACGGGTACCCTACAGCTACAAGCAACAGTTCACGAACTGTAATTCACGTCGAACAAAGGAAGTATCCAAAATGAGAAGAAGAAACGAAGGGAAACGGTTGCGATGTAAAATGTATGTTGTGATTTGAGACGGAGATGAACACGGTTTATCGATAAGACAAATAGCACGCAGTCGACTGTGTGTTTTGTTGTTCAGTGCTACAGGGAATGACGGTTCGGGCCTGAGGTTTGCGCTTGGTCACCGTGGCGACGGTTACTCTATTGTGAAATCTCTCTCGTTTTTTCTAAGTTTACGTTAATGTACAGGCTGCTAAAGTGATATTTTTTTTATTCACAAATCCGCGATGCCACGGACGCTCATTTGCTTGCGTTACTTTCTCATCGGTGGTGCTATTGTCGTCGGTGTAAGTGTATATTTCCCCTAACTGTAAACGGCACCATCGAGTGTTTACACACAATGAACCTATACCGATTCAGTGTTGTGTAGCCAAGGGAATGCCTTCTATTTCAATTATCGGAATTACATCAAGTATCATGTTCTTCTCATTTTTCCTCGCGTTCTTTTTCGGCTCTGTTCTTGGACGTTGTTCTATTATTAAAAGTTCAGCAGTCGGTGACCAGCCTCCGATTTGTCGTGAAATTGGACACCCGCCAATTTACTACCAACTCCGTTGTTAGAAGGGCGAACTTATAAAAATCGCGTTGTTCCGGTTTTTGAATCGCATTCGAATCATTTTTCTCTCTACTTTTCTAACGTTAGTAATTTTAATTATCGTTCAACGTTTTTCTAGTGCTACTTTGTGTCTCCATATTTTACTATATTCTGGCTTTTATCGCACAGCTTAATTCGTTTCCGCCGCTAATTAATGATATAACGTTGACAATTTCTATGGAAGTCTGAAGAAGTGATAATGTATCTGTCTGTATTCGTAGAAAATAGTTTGACCCTTTAGTTTCGCGTTATACATGAAATTTATCAGTTTATCTCTGCTACAAATTAGAAATCCATGCTTCGATGGACGAAAAAAGTATTCTATTGTTATAGATCGTAACGCCATGTAACGACCAATTGGATATCAATTTTATTTGTCTAGATAAGACTTTATCGTTTGATTTATATAGTGATATAACATTATATCGGAAAGTATACTTTATATCGATAACGTGCAGTATATTGCGTATGACATCGACATTACAGTAGTTCGTAAATAATTTCACGTAATATGTATAACATAAATGTAACGTACAGTGGCGTAGTAATTCTAGGGCTCGCGTGATCAATTTATGGTCGACATTTATTATTTTTTCTTTCTAGATCTCGTCTAATATCAAAAACAACAAAGTGGTCTTTTTTCGAGTTTAAATATGTTACGAACTGGAAATACCAATAGTAAAGTAGTAACTGCTTCGTAATCTGTTATCACTCCGTATCTCTTTCGAAATGTTCTTTACTCGGTCATTAAGAATAATGCGAAGATTAGATAAATAGCTCATCGTCGCTTATCAGATGCATTAACGCATAATATCAGGTAGAAATACATTGGGAAGTGACACAAATTTTTCTTTTCTTCCCAGGTATGTGGTATCGTAGAGAGCATATGTGCTGGTTATTTCATATACCAACTGTATGAATATTCCCTTCTCACGCCTAATCATGTATGCGGTTCACCAACAATTCTGCTAGTGATGGGCCTGGTAACATGTTTGCTATCATGGTGCGCCTGGCAATTCGTTGATTTCGCAAATAGAAGTCAAGTCATAATTGTAAGAAATATATCGCTCATTCCTAGTTGATATATCTATTCGTTATACCGACAACAAAAATTACTTATCTTTTTTTTTCTCGCGATGATATACGTAAATTTCGAATTGTTACACAGTTTTCTTTCTTATCCAATAACGATAGAAAGACATGTAGTTTCGCATTCAGTTTTCCTTAGCGCTAATAATCGTTACGATTATCAACACGAGTACTGGGATTTGGGCTCTTGTAAGGCACGAACGAGTGGATGTATTACCAGTTGACCATCTCAATCAAGTATTCGAACATGCTGTTTCGGACAATAAAGCTTCTTGGGATCGCATGTATTCCAAGGTAAATATTAAAATTTAATTTACCATCGTTACTACTATTTCAGAATTTATTTAAGGGTGAGGGGTGCGATTTCAGAGCCAACAGCTTTGGAATGCATTAACTGAAACTTGTGGATTTATTCAGTTCTTCAGTTTTTCATTTCTTCTTCAGTTACGTTGCTGTGGAGTAAACGGACCCATCGATTATCGCGACCATGACGCAGTTCCCTGGTCGTGTTGTGATACTACGTCGGTACTTGCAAATTCTGATGGTAGCATAGGCACCTGTAATACAATGTACGCAAAAGGTTGCCACCAAGTAGTAATAAATCGTACTAGATCGATCCTCCTCCACGTTTTTTTGCTCGCGTTGTGTACAGTATTATTACAGGTAAGATTAGAAATGTTTAATTGCTAACGAACAAATTAATTTTAATGAATTATTATACTAATTTTCAGGTAGGTTATATAATATGTATGGCATGTTATATGAAAGCTTGTCGGGTATTTACGGAAAGGAGAAATGATCTAATTGCGACTGCGCAAATGCTTGCGCGAGCATCCAAAGATATGGGAACGAACGATATCCTTCTCAGTCAGCAGCCAAAGAATTCTACAGAAACTAACAATATATACAATGTTAACAGTAGAAATGTATAATTATGCTACTCTCAATATGTCACGTATCACTTTATACGTAGAATTCGTATAATACCTGGTGCTATATTATACATTGTGAAATTCTGCGATAAAATTATGCCACATTGTAAAATATTCGATCTTAACGCAAGGTTCCTTAGTTCGAAGATAATTTTTCAAATGGAATGATATTTTGTATAAGATTTAGCGTAAGAACACGTATATGCTATTATCACCGAATTCATTTCCTCAGTACTGATAAGGAGAGTGTGAGTGATGTTTGTCTGACTTAAATGTACAATTGTAGATCTCTTGATATAAAACAGAGTAATTTTCAGTAATCCGGAACGATGTATGCCATGTGTCCATACAGAAAGTAAATGTTTGTAACATGATATGCATTTCTTATTTTACGTTTTCGATTTATTTTGAAATTTTAACAATTTAGTTATTTTTAATCCATAATAGGTTACTTTCATTTCCATTAAAAATGTGATTCATTTCAATTCCCAGCTTGTAGACCAATATTTGATGTATAATAAAATATATGTTTGGATTTTATTTGATATGACTTTTCCAGCGGAAATACTATCGAATAATAATCATATTTGAAGAGGTGTATGAATCAGTGAAGTTTCCGAATAATCAAACACAGAAGAATTCGACGAATAAACCTAGCCTTATTTGGGACACCTCTATGCCACGTGTTTGCTACGCAAATGATTCGAAAGTAGATATAGTTTTACTTCAATAATATACCATTGGTTAAGTTACCTTTTCGAATTTAACGGTTTTAATATTTTTTGTGCCTCGTTTCGAACAATACGATGATCCTCGATACCTGTGCAGAGTATAGAGTCTCCGTTAATCTTTTCAGATAAAGGCGGGCGCGGCGCTATTGCGCGTTACAACTTACAATGAGAACTCGTTTCGGCTCTCTCGCATAGTATCGCGTCACGGCGTCAGTTGAACACGAGACGTTGGTGCCGCAGTTGTTATTCGTGCCGTCTCTAACCTAACCTGTTGAGCGTCTCTGCGCGTCTTCTGAACGACTTTTTGGTATCTCAACCGACATTCTTCTGGCTACAAAAGCAACAAGCAAAAGAAAATTACAAAGATGGGTTGCGGAATGGGGATGATAAAATACCTACTCTTCATATTTAATTTCATCTTTGCGGTAAGTCGAAACTACCTATACAAAGTATCAAAATCACTACTACCTTATATTAAGCGTTTAGGACATCGTATACAGATTACAAGAAGCGATTTAACACGCTTTATTTATTATTTATTTGTAATCGAACCGTGGAACGCAAGTGCATGATCGGTTTATTGTACGCTGAGAGACGGATACCGTAGTGTTAAAATAAATTTTTGGAATAGCTGTTGTCCTATTTCGTTATCTAAGGACTTACTGGTAATTCATTAAACGTAGCAAAGACTGTAGATTCATCGTGTATGGAACGAAGTGAAAGTTTTTACGTCGTATTTGGTTAGCATCCAGCATCCTATCTCGTGTGTTATTTTTAAATACTGATTGATAAACATACTTTCAAGATAATTGTTTACGCAGTTGTTCTTTGGCTAAAATTTCCTTTCATTATTATCTTTGGCTAGCGTCGTGAACGATGTTTTTAAACTTAAGTTTCGATATATCGTTCCATACGTGATTTATGACTTTTTATGCTGGAATTATTGTACGTCTTTTTTTATTCCACGTGGAAATTTCCATTACAACACAGTAACGATTCGTCATTGCACTGTGCGAGTTTTACTGACGTATTAGGTACGAAATTTGATATCGCGTTTATTTTAATTGTTGCATGATATTGATGGGTGGAGATATCTGTGTGGAACAGGTCATAATTTCTTAGTCAGTATATTTTCACACATGGTTGATTAAACATACGCCAATGTTTGCAATAGAGCGTGAGTCATACGATAAGGATATCCATTATGGTTTAAAAAAAACCTAACAGTTTCATGAATTGTCAGCGTTAGTGTAATACTAACGACGTATTTCAGTAATTTCAAAATAATTAGAACTATATTTACCACAATTATTTCATCGATGATCGCCATTCTAAATTCTATACGCGTTGTTATTGAAAATTATTATCCAGAAATTCAATTTATAATTCTGTTTATTATTGTTTTACTTCGACGTTAATTTCTTAGAGGAAATTTTAGATATAAATTCCTTTTTTTTTCCTGAGTATTAACTCAGACCTTAACTTTTGAGAGTTCAGATTATTTTTGAATTGCATATTTTTTTTATCTTTAACCTACTCTATAAAATTACATCAGGAAAAGTAGAAACAAATATTTTTCAATATCAGCGCTATCGTATATTTTAATGGTGACAGAAAAGTAGATAAATGTATATAGTATTAAATAATCGATATAGCGATTCTATTTATGTTAGGAGAGTACTGTGCTGTATTCCATAGAACTAGATTTCAATATTTCGAACTTCTGTCCATAAATTCTATATACCTTCGCACTTCTTCAAGTATGTTTATGCATATACCAAAATTGTATGTCACGAAGAAAGTCAGTGTTTACTCATGTAAACTAAATTTCAACTTAATTGAAAAGAACACTCGTAAAATTAAATGTATTTTTGTTAAATTCTCATTTATTTGATATTCGATTCGACACCATTTTCTAGAAAAGCGATTTTTTTCAGATAGGTATCGGCTTTTTAATTTCGTTCTTGTATACCGTGTATATGCAACATTGATTCTTATCTTATTCTAGGAGAAAGTCATTAGGTTGGTCAACGTCCAAAACGTTTGCTTAAAGAAGGAAGGAAGAGAAGGGTGTCTTTGATAATGGCGAAGCTAGTGACTTTCTCATATAAGAACAAGAATCAATGCCATCGTGAATATTTATTATCGAATACCAAGTTCGCAAGAAAAAATTTTAGAATATCACACAGTTGACATTATAATAACAATATGTTGCCTGAAACTGGTTTGTATAGAATAGAGTACCGTGAACACGAAGGGTTATATGGATATGCAGATTTAAGGGTGGTATTCTAGTCTAACTTTCAAAATATCGATTTCTTTTGGATTTTCTCAAAGTCTAGACCTTCGGAAATACGTCTGCCAAACAATTTTGTTGAATTCGAAAAATTAACGAAGTTAGGGACGTCTAAAGAGTACGGTGTCGACACCTGTACAAAATCACTTGTACTATGTTTAATTTTGATTATTTTTACCTGCAAAAAGTTATGTATGTTCGCAAAATGTAAACAAATATGTGTCAAAAAAACAACTAAAAATGCTCTAGACTAGAATACACCCTTAACTTGAAGAGTTCAAAAAATACATGCGACACGGTTCGTAACAATAAAAAAAAAAAGATTTTTCAAATCAATGTTGGATAGAATATTCAGAGAATGAATTCCCAGTATCAATCTTTCTCCTTATCATTAAACCCACTGTATACATTCTACTTATTTTCTTTTCTTTATCGCGAGGCTGCGACTAATTATTATAAGACTAATAATTCTCATTAGAGGAAATTTTCGTCAGTTTCCTTACAGCACGTTTGCACATCAGTTTTCTTGAGAAATACATTTGCACAAGTGACGTAGTTACGAGCCATTGGTTGCCAGGGAATTCCGAACGATGCCTGAGATGGGGACGAGAGCAAGAGTGAGAGAGGGAGAGAGATTCGTTTCACGTATTTCGGCTCACGACGCACCGTTGTGTTTTTAGTGCTCGTTCCACGTTCGCCTCGTCCTCGTCTTGTTGCGTATCGTCTCGATCGCCGTCCTTGCCACGATTTAGTGTTTTTTTTTTTATTCTTGTTTTTGTGCGATCGTGCTGGAAAACCGAATAACTGAGTCGATTTTAACATCGATTTAGGAACTGAAACAAGAGAAAATGAGCTGTGTCTCTACGTGTATAAAGTGGTTGCTGTTTGTTTTTAATTTTATCTTTGCAGTAAGTAATAGATCGTCCTTGGTACGTTTTCTGTGTTAAATCTGGAGAATAAGAACACGTGATTTGAAGAGAAACCATAGTAAGAGGATAAAAATCGATACAGGATTCCTGGGTTGAGACTCGAATCCGAAACTAGAGCATTTTAACAACCGAAATTATATAAACTTTGACACGTTAGCAATGTTTTTCCACTCGTCACACGTTGAAAAAAAAATAAATTAGAATTTGGCTATGCAACGCTTTCATAATAAAGAAATAAAAATTGAATTCTTCTATTAGTTGTAATAGATTAAAATACGAACCACTTGGAAAATCTTGGGAATATTTATTGAATGAGGTAATCCTCGTATTCATTTTGAGACAGATCTTTTTTGTAACACAGAGGAAGAGGGAAACAGGAATTAAGGGGATTATGGTGGTGCAAACTGAGAGGAGAAAACACGTTTCAGTGTCTAGCCATCGTGGCGTCACTACTAGGCGTTCTAAGCAGAGTGTTCTGCTTTGCAACGAAACTGCGTCATTTCTCCATGGTCAGAGGGGAACTGAATGTAATTCCGTTCTAAATTCCTCGTTTTATCAAGGGCTAGTATGTGCTACGGCATCCTTCACATTTTATAGTTTAATTAAAACGTGACTTCACGCGCTTCATCTTGAAGAACCTATCCAACGTGTACAACATACGAATCCCCATTAAAAAACTCGATTCACAAATGTTCTTCCTCGTCTGTTTATTTTTTTATTCAACAGTAAGTCACGTCTGAACGTACGATTATAACATCTGAAAACAATTGTTTCTTATCAGACACGCGTTGATTCGTGTCAGAGAAAAAATATTGAACGAGAGAAAGATAATTGAAGGAAAATAATAAACAATAGTAAAACATTGCTGCTTGTCGTCGTAATTACTTTTACCTGTCGACAATTTTACGAAACGATTCAAACGTAGTAAATTGTACAATTTTTGTTTAAACTACATTGTCCCGCGATACGTGTATCAATTGTTACGAAACAAAACGTCCAGCGGTTAGCGTTTCGTGTCTTTCGGTCTGCGTTAACCGAGACATCGTATTGAGTTCCCTACATTGTGAATCATGTTATTTAGAAGAACTCACGTATTCTTGAACTTTTCCGCTATGTTCGCGTGAAACTAAACTCCTTTCATAATTTAATCTAGCCTCACACGACGCTCACTCTCAATGATAATTAGTCGTGTAAGAAGTTCGTCAAACTTCTTTTACAATTCGATCTGAGATGTTTTTCAAAACAAACAGCAATAGCAATTTTTTTGTAATGAAAAATTAATGAATCACGATAAGCTTCCTTTTGTTTATGTTTTTAGTATATCTAATCACTTAAATTCTTCTGCATCGTTAATTAAAACATTCATGATGGGCGTATGCCAGTGACAATAATTTTTCCTGTTTGCCATTGTTCCACTGATTCATCCTATTATCACTGATATTATCATTTCTAATATTACCATTATTTCTAAAACTGCTGCACGTTACTTTAAAATCGCAACAGTAGAAGCAACATACGAACAAATACATGATTTCAAACCAGATTGCAGACGACTACAAGCGACAAGAAATTACGTCGGTTCATGCGAGATTCTTTTACGTAACCCAGTCATTTTCGAGCGTATCAACACCGACCACATATCACACGCGAAAACACGGCAATGCAATTGGTGTGTTTCCTCTTCCACGACGGACCTGGCACAAAGTGGTACAAAATTGTAAATGACCGGTAGCTTTAGATAAAACAGAGTTAAGTTCTAAGACGTGCAGAATATGACGGTGGTGTTGCCGCAAGAAACAATAATTGGCACGTAGGTGTACCGTGGGGGAATCAAGGCTGTCTAAAAATCTGAATGGAAGTTGCAGCGTTAAAAGCGCACGGGATGACGTAATATTAGCACTTCAAAAGCGCAGCGATAGGAGAAGAGTTATCTCGGCAATGATTTCGAACGAATAAAAGATAACGAACTTTTTACTCGTTATCTATTCGAAATTATAATTTAAATCATAGAATGTCATGTTGAACTACCAATCATCTAAGTTCTCCACCTGATCTCCATTGCAATGAATCTATACATATGTATATTATATAACCTAAGTCCTAACCTAATGATTAAACTGCGAATTTTATGCATTTATGATGTAAACTAATATAATAAACACATGCTAAACATAACTGAAAGGTATATGCGCTTATACAAAATGAAGTAACAATATTATCATAATAATTGTAGAATATATTCAACGTACATTATACATATGTATATGTATATGTTTCATGTATGTTTTCTATATTATTGTCCAACATAAATGCATAAAATCTGCAGCCTACTGATGACCATCGCAATGATTATCAAGTTGAGACTTAAGTTATGTGTATGATATGATACATTGATGATTTAGAAGGTTCGTACTTTACTGTACCAAAATGGCGAGTAAATGTCATCCGTTTCAACTGGAGTTATAAATAGTTGAACGTGGAGGCACAGAATTTCTACACCTAATATTTAGAACAATTGTTATAATAAAATGTTCGAATAAAATGTTGCCTACATCTGGTATAATTGAGCATCGAGTCAAGGATTATTCTCTTCAAAGATCATTGTAAACGGAGTATTGAAAGAAGTATGCGACGTCAATAATTCCTTTTAACTCTTGACTAGTAAAACAGGGTCAAACGTGTGACTCACGACGTTATTCTAAAAACGTTTTATCCGACAACCATACTAGAATAAGAAGATCGTCCCGATCCGATCCCTCTCCCCATGCTCGCCGTTCATAGCATTCCCCCTTACGAATGAATTCACGTTTATCACTCGGTTCACAACGTGATGGTTTAACCAGCTTGCACCGGAAAGACGTGCAGAGCACGTCAGTGTCCTCTGCGCGTTCGAACTTTATGACAACGTGCCACATGCACGATAGGTTACCATCCTTGGATCCTAAGAAAAGAGTGCGGAAAGATGTTTTAAAGAAGGTTGCGACCTGTGGCGTATAGTGCAATAAAAATAAATTAACGGAAATATTGATCACAATGAAAAGCTGCAAAATGATACTTAACGACTCTCGATAACACGTGCGTCATAGATTTTGATCAACGTTGAGTGACGCGCCTCTTCGCGTACATAGTTGTCTTGTTTATCCAGTTGTACTAATACGAAATTTTCTTTAAAGTATAAAATAATAACGTAAACAAATGGCTGAAAATTATCGTCTACTTTCAAACTGGACGGGAAGTAAGTATTGCGAGGTTTATCTGTATTTATCTGTACTTTGTGTTAAATATGTTTTCACTATTGGATAATGTTCAAATTACCTATATCACGTGTAACCATATCATTCCACATTGTAGGAAATTACTACTATCATAGTGCTTTTATTGTAGGTTTACTATTTCTTAAATTTAGTACTTCTTTTCTTGTCTCCTTGATACCAACGAGGAAAGTCACATTACGCAACCGGGATTCCCCTCATTTTGTTGATTCAGACACGATTTCCTTTTTAGTAGAGATTACCTATCCAGAAACGCCTTTCTACGAGTATAGATCCTAACGAGTAGACTGTGCATGTTATGCATCGATGTAAATTAATCTAATAAAAGCATGTTAAATATAACCAAAAGTGCGCTTATGCAAAATGAAATAACAATATTATTATATTTACTGTAGAATTATGTATACTTTATAGTTTATACATGCTTTCTATATTACTGCACGTTATGAATGCATAAAATTCGCAGTCTGCTAATGAGAGTTACTCAATGTATAATAATACACGCTTTATCCCACATCTACGTAAATTTATTTTTTATCCATCTTATTATAATCATAATTTTCCTTATAAGTTATCGTTACAAGATGCAGAATGGCTCGCAACACACGAGTATTTTTTTTAGGCTACCGTACCTTAAAATGAATTGATAGTAGACACTTAAAAAAATTGAGATAAGAAGTACGTTGCCCTTTTCAATTTTCGACGTACTTGCGGAACGTGTAGGTTTAATGGTGTGGGCGATAAGGGAATTCATCTTCGAGAAAGTGTCTATGATATCATTAATTCCAAGAATAGTCAGATAATGTATCAATTCGTTGAAAAAATGGGTACAAATTATTTTCCGATATCCATGTGTTCCACGAGGTATTTATCACATTCACGGTTCCTGGAATTTGTTATATCGGTTAAATTAGGAAAGAGCTATCGATATTTCAAAGTACAATTGATCTAAAGGTGGTATAAATTTAGGGGGCATTTCACTGTAAACGTACAAAAAAAAGCATATTTTCAATCATTTTTTTCTCAGGAACTATTGCATAAAATTGAATGAATGTTTTTCCCCCCTAAAGGTATGATTAAGGAAAGTAAATAAATTTTTTTTTTATAAAAAGAAGGAAAGTAAAGTAAATTTTTTTTTTATAAAAAATAATTTTTTTTTATTTACTTTCGTTAATCATACCTTTAAGGGGAAAAAACATTCATTCAATTTTATGGAATAGTTCCTGAGAAAAAAATGATTGAAAATATGCTTTTTTTTGTGCGTTCACAGTGAAATGCCCCCTTAAGTTCGTTGTATATTATTCACTTCATTTGTGCATGCTAGGTAAAGTGAAACTTCAAAATTCTCGCGTAGACAATACGCGAGTATTAAAACTTTTGACCCAAGGTGTATATATTATACCGCCAGCATTTTCGTGGAAGACTATTGAGTCATCCACGTGTGGTTTCCTTCGACTATTTGCCGACAGACTCGAGAGATATGCACGTGTGTATGGACTTAAAAAATAACTTTCGGAGACGTAACGTCCTTTTGTCCTCGCCACAGTCACATACATCCAAGGTTGCACGTTCTTCAAAACAGCGAACAGGTTTTTGTCACTTGGGGAGCTCGCTTTGTAAAGCTTGAATTATACGTTTACAAATTCGAAGGTCGACGAATGAAATAACAGCTTGGTTCGAAAAGCACGTTTTCCCTTCGTCCGACTTTTGATGTTGAATCGTTCGAAGATCTCTAAATGATTATTTAATTGAAGATAATCGCTGTTGAGGATGTTTGTTTGACGATGTTAATTAGTATTGAAAATAAGCGGTGGACAGTTCCGCCAAAAGCTATTAATACGTGGAAGTAATGTGGAGTGCGTAATAATTAGGGTCCAATTGAGTTATGTATCTTTAACAACTCGTCAATGACGCTATTAGCATACGGTAACAACTTACCGACCGGTAGCGTTTGAACGTATAATTAAATTTAATAATATCTTTTATTTTCGCAGTATTAGCATTATACAATATTTAATTTATCTAGCAGAATCGTTTTCGAAGTAATATTTATATAATATTACATAATTCATGTAATAGATAAACTATTGGTTACCATGGGAAAAAGTCGATTAACATTTTACCGACCGGTAGCGTTTGGTCGCATACATAAATTCAATATTTATTATTTTTATAATATTAGCATTATACAATATTTAATTTATTTGTCAGAATTGTTTCCAGATTAATATTTATATAATATTTCATAACTCGTACAATGATGGGAGCATACGATGCTTTCTCAGTAATATGTAGATAAAGCATTAGTCACTATGATAATATGATTAATTGGCTCTCAGTCGGCAAGGTGTTACAAATATTTATCGAAATTGAATTGCGATTATCAATCGAGTCGATTCATCATATTGCGTTCACTGTATTTTTAAATAATTGATGACTCCCCGTAAACCTACTACGCTATACTTATAATACTTGAATGTGCTTATCGATTTCCCTGGGAAATGCATCTGGGGCTCGCCAACAAGTATGACAAAGACTCGTGAATGTATATACCCACGATAGTCTAGATTTTTAAATGGTCCAAGCGATTATGAATCTCTAGTTATTCTAAGAGTTTAGAGCAATTTGTTTATCCCAGTGAAAATTGGCAGAAATGGAGGGAATATTTTTCTTATTGATCATTTTTTACATGACTGATCGAGAAAATTCCAAATTATTTCCAAGCATTTGGAGAATCATCTTTTAATTTTTTAATTAATTGAGCCTCTACATATAACTTTTAGAGCATCGATAATTAGTCGTTAATTAGAGCATCGTTTATTAATTAGTGTTTTTCAGCGATACAGTTTATTGTGCATACCTGTGCAGAAATTTTAAAAGATTAAACTACATTTTTGTATCGTGTATCTCGAACAAAAGTTTTGTAACATCATTTGAGTTTTGATTGTTAAATACATGTTCAACCTGTGGAACGTGCAGTTGAGACGAGGTCGATGAGAGCGAAATTTATTTCCATCATTAGACGCACGTGATTCCAGCCAGAGGAAGTCGCTGGTAAGAGATATATTGTACGCGAATAGGATGATGTCATCCAGTTTGGCGATCAAATCTATCCTCTCGACGATGTGTTGTTGTCGTAACATGTGATCACAACGATCAGATAAAGTCGGACTTTAGCAATTTGTTTTGCTTGAAACCGTAAATTCCACGAAATGACTTCAAAATTAAATTAGATTCAAAGATTGCACGATCCAAAATAATTGTCGAACAGGTATTAACAACATTCTATCCGAATAATGGATTTATGGATCGCGACTTCATTGTGCATTTTAAATTCAAAGTTTTGTTCAATTAATAACAAATAAAACGTTGTTTTGTTTCATTCGCTGTTCCAAATTATTTAAACGATAATTTTGCCCATCTCCGATGTTGAAATATACACGGTAAATTGGTTTAATTAATTATTACCACCAGTCGATGAATATTTATATCGACACTGAGTATACTAAACTACATGAATCATAAATTATAGTATTCGATAAGCAGAAATAAATTGTAAATATTTCACGATCGAATAAATGTTGTTCGTTTATTTGAATATTTAAAGAACCAAGAATGAAAGTAACAGTGAAAAGACAGTGTATTATTGCATTTTTTATTTAAAAATTGAACCTTGAGTTGTGCAGAATAAATTTAAGTAATACCCCATGTTCTGCAGATAGCCAGATATTTATTCCTGGTAGCCACGTTTGATTTTATCGGTTTTCCACGTTTTCCCCTATTTAAATAATGAAAAAGTGTCGCTTAAACGTACTGTAAAAGTATGTCGCGCTGACGAAACGATGTTAGCGAACTAACACAAGAACTACTTTCTGGTAAGTGTTACGAGACGTACTAAGTCCCTAGAACTAGAGACGAAGGCAGATATCAAATGATAAATTCACGTTGTGCGCTGATATTAAAGAACGCACACATACACGTCTCAGAATCGATCACAATTTTGCCGGTATGTAAAGCACAGGAAAAGTATAACCGTATCATGTCAAGGATACAACGTAGAGAGTGAGTGACCCATTTGAGTTAATCCACGTAGACACTGATTATTAGAAATATTTTTATTCTATAGTATTATTTACATTTGTTACTTGGACTTGTATCCTCGTGAAAGACTAAAACAGGAACTTTTTGAAATTGTAGCATCTTGTAAAAGTTATGAAAAGAATTTTTCGAAATTGACGCCTGGTATTAAATGTTTTTTCTATTTTTTGTACCAGTTTGAAACGATATTGAAATTTGTTTGTATTATTAATCATAGTCGTGTGATTGTATCTTATTTTTAGAAATTATTATCTCATCCAGTGTTTGCTTAAAATTTTCGTGGAAATGAGTTAAGTTTGCTGAATATTGTGAATAATGTTTCTGGTAGACGTGTATAGATTGTTTTTTCGATGACCTTACCATAAGTGTTTCCAGTAATTCTATTATTGTATTTATGATTACATCTTCTAATTCTGCTCACTCGTCTAGTAAGAAATGCTCTAATCTGTTTCACGCGAGATAATTGAAAAAGTACCGCAATAATTAATTATCATAAAATTGCTAAACAAGCACCTAAATTAGTTTATTTAAACGTGTCAGAGATAACAGATTTCAGTCCACTTCAACAATATGGCTATAAGTTTTTCTTATTCTATGTTAAAAAAATAATACGAAGGATAAGTGAACTATAATATCGCCATGTTTGTTGAAAGTACGTTGAACCATCTGGCTCGCACCTGGAACATGACCTAAATTCGTGTGCAGGATATTCGCAACCATAGTGCACCGCGTATAGAATGTTCAATGCCAACCGGTTGATATTGTGTAATGTGACGTAATAACTGCCTACTGCTTGCGGCGCAAGTATCTCTTTAGTGTTCGGTTCCAAACCAGTACAAGAAACTCGAGGATTCAAGCGATTGACAGGGTCGAACGATAACTTCGTCCATCTCGAATATCCCCGTTATCGTCAATGCACTGATTCTGACTCAACCTGTTACTTTTTAGATATTAATTTTTTAATATCTAAGATAAGCGAAATCATAGATTAAAATGTTTTGCAGTTAATACTTTACAGACCAGTGGCGATTAGATGTGTAATTAATATGTTTCTTTCCATGTTGGAAAGCCAGTTAATAGGCGTTAATGAATTGTTAAGAATAAAATTTACAAGTATATGTAATACTTTCTAAAAAATGGAACATTTTTTTGATGCAGATGCAATGACCGACAGTCGGTATAATTCCAGCAATTGTTTCAATAAACACTGTACTGGTTAATGTTGGCTTGTATTTCAGAAAGTTATTACTTCGTATTGTAGTATACAAAACTGGAATCCTAAAAGAATTGAAATATTCATTTGCGAAATTGTTACCTGTTGCAGGTATGTGGCTTAGGTATCCTGACCATCGGTGTCGTAGTACACCTCCAGCTCTCAAATGTAACCAAATCTATCGACATGAATATTATGTTTCCGTCGATAACGTTGATAGTTGTCGGTAGCATAATATTCCTGATTTCGTTCTTCGGATGTTGCGGCGCGATTCGGGAAAGTCATTGCATGACTGTTACAGTAAGTATACAAGTATTCTTATTTAATTATAAACAATACTTTGGACAATTATTCGAACGAAAGTTATGGAAAACTTGTACAATATGCACCGAAAGTAATGTGATACAAATAAAAAATAAATTTCTTTTCCCTTTTTTAGTTTGCATCGTGCCTCCTCTTCATCTTGCTTATACAAGTGGCTGTTGCAGTATACGCCTTCGTCGTTGTCAAAAATGACAAAAACGGCGTCGATGTTGTAGACAATTACAGAAAGATATTTAACGGTTACCCGGTAAACGAAGAAAACAAACAATTTGTTAATGTTATTCAAGCCAGCGTAAGTATCCGCATTTTTGCACGTCGTTAAACTGGTCCGAGTACATTTGTACCTGTTTACGTCGTTGATTGCATGTGACTTGTAAATATCGTAACATTTGTTATTTATTGGTGATAATTTGATCATTTATCAAAATGTGAAATTTGTTACAGTTCCAATGCTGTGGCGTTGACGGTCCAAATGACTATCGTAAACTTGGTAACTATAGCGGTAACCCACCCTACAGTTGTTGCGGAAAACCAGAAGGAGACATGTGTACTATCTCAGAGTCATATAAGAATGGTTGCGGGGAGCAACTAACAAATGCCCTTCGAACTGCAGGAACTGTATTGGGCAGTGTCGCTATAGGTATCGCTGGGGTGGAGGTGAGTTCGTTAATTATTATTAATCATTGGAATGATCGGTAATACATCTTGGGTGACTGAGACACGTGTAATCTATTTTTCTGTGTTTCAGTTGGTTGGTATCGTCTTCGCGCTTTGCTTAGCGAACTCCATTAAGAATGCGGAACGCAGAGGTTACAGGGTGTAACAGTTGAACGAGCATAAGAAAAAGTATAAACATTAAGTAAATAGTAATATAATTGTAACACTACTCTATCATTTATAATTCGATTATAAGTGACGATAGCAACTACATATTGTAATGCAACAAATTTAGACAGTTTTACAAATGATAGGAAATAAGCGCAAACGAGACGCGGGGGAAGTGCCTTTCATTTTATTTTGAAATATAGTTTTTGTTTAAGCTTTGACCTTTATATGTGATATTGAATGTATAAACATATTATTTAATGTATTTTTTATTTTGATATTTCCATTAATTTCAATATATTTTTTATTTACCATATACGGAACACAATAGTAATAATATTAATTTTAATAATAATAATAATAATAATAATGATAATAATAATAATAATAACCGGTGCAAATTATTTCTAGAGACTCGGTGATTTTTTTTTCATGTTGTCAAATTACATAACATGTATATCTAACGTACAACTTACCTAGCATTTGTGCACATAATTGAAAATATTTTCTTACCAACGATCCTAATCAGTAATTGGAATTTTTTCGGATTATAATTGGAATTTTCTAAATTACAGGTTACATTCTAAAGTATTCTAACTTGGATAATGAAATACTAAATCACAGTGCGTGTTATATGTAGTTTCGCGATTGTATAAAAAAATATTTTTATAATAATATTTTGATAAGTATTACACATCGCTTACAGATGCTTTTATAAAATACAATTCATATTGTTGTTTGTACAGCACGTATTCACTATTATTTTTCGAAATGTAATGTCGAATGATATATTACATATATATCTCTCTTTTAATAAAATCTGTTTTGTCCAAATTAACCTGTTTCCTCGTCCTTAAAATGACCAATATGGCGGCTTCGTTAAATAAAGAAAATAAAATTTTAAACGTACATTTTTAATAATAGAGTTTCCGATTTTTGTAGGATTTTATGTGTACAATTTATCGTATTTCTAATTTTTCTTAACCGAGTAATCGAATATATTTATCACAGCTATTTACATGCAAATGAAACATCGACGTAAGTAAATTTAATCAATTGTTTATTGAATTACGGGTCTATCGTAATAGATGATACGATTAAATGGACTGATAATATATATCGATAATATTTTTATAGGAACGGTTTTCTAAATTGAACATCGATCATGCGTCTTTACATTCGTTATATTGTCGTTATTTATTAAGTTCAAGAGAGGATAACTTACATCTGTTGTGCTATAATACATACTATTTACAAATTTTCCCAATCACATTTTACGGATATTGATCAATTTCCTGGTAGTTGTTTTCCTTCGATTGGGAGGGAGCAGTGCTTTAGTAATCGAATTCTCGATATAATGTAACTTACGTGTAACTTAGATCTATATCATTAACCGATTACTCTGAGACTGCAGGACAAAAGTTGTTTTCGTCGGAACTTGTTCGTTGTAGTCACTAAATATTAAAATTAGTAATACAATACGATAACATTTCTATGATTAACTAGATACAAATTATATACGACACATCCGTTTTATAGTTGATTACGCGCGACAACGTAAAATTGGATTTCCGGTTTTGTCATACGTGCCTTATCTATTCGGTTCAATTAATGTATGAACAGAGGTGGTTAGACTTACGAATATGGTACGAAGAATAGCGTAGAAACGGTTGAACGCAAAAGACAACTTTGTACCCATACAGTCTTCGTTTCAAATATTGAAAATATCCATCGTGTTTAATATGTCTACGTGTAAAATATCTCGATTTCTATCGATTCATCATCTTAACGTTAATACGGACTAATGATATTATCCCTAGTAATTTGACCAAACGCAAATCAATCGTTATTCCAAACGTCACGTTCTCGGAGTAGGGTACATTTCGTACAAATTACAACGAAATATCTACTTGGTACGGCGTTTTGATCGTAACGTTACTACTTTGTTGCGAGTTTCATTTCTTTCTACAGCCTACAACTCACGTGTTCACTCGAATCTCGGACTATCTTACGATTCACAAGATACATAGACTCAGGACCTCTCAGAGCTTAACAGAGGGCCAGGTCGTTTACCTTCAGAGGCCCCAAATATATTTCAGACAAAAAAAAAGAACCATTTTGTATTATAAATAATATTTTTGGTACAAAGAACATCGTTACACGTTCTAATTCAACTCGTCTATAATGCTAAGACGTCATCTATCATTTTCTATGTCCAATTACTCGTCCATTAATATATAATTTATTTTGATCTGTTATCTATTCAATAAAAATTACAATATGCTACAATCAATTTATGTTTCGTGTTGAGCGATCAAGAGTTCATCTGCAGTTGTCCATTATCCCGCAGGTAAAGAAGACATCTGAAGTTGTAAACATAGGGGACTCTTTAAAAAAAGAACTCAATAATATTGTTTTTCGTACCAAAACTATTAGTATCATTAAATCGTGAGCTGATTACGAGAGCATACAAATGTCCTAAGTATCTCTTGTGTAAATTCGAGGCTCCTGTAAGTGTAAGGTCCGACTGGCCCATCCTGCGACAGGCCTGGGAGACAATACATATTTGCTAAAGACGGAACGGAAGTAATACGCACTTGTAATACGTGTTTTTCGCAAATAATAATAGGTTACAATGTATCCCTAACTTTTAACGACGATCGTCCAGGGAACAGTAGAAAGTCGTATTTATACAAAACCGTCGGATAATCTTAATCTACAGTTTCTAAGCTCAGTTTCGGAAGATGACGCGCAACACCGCGTTACATTTAAATCATAAATGTTTTGTTGAAAAATATAGAAACAGTTACTCTATCACTTGCACTCGTTCAACGTAACGTCGATACGTTTTTAATTAACGAAATGTATTAGAGCCGCACTTGGTTCTATCGGTAACTAACTTCTCCCCAAAATTTCAAAAATTGTTTTGTTGGAACGATAGATGTGTAAGTCAAATTGCCTGTGCGCGATTTCAATGACAAAATACTCGTTGCACGTTGAAAAACGATTTTAATAAAGTCACCGTACTATTATTTATTGTGATCTAGGTCAACAAGATCATCGATGGAAGTTCTATTGGAGATACTCGACGCGATCCCGATGATATTTTTATCAAGTTTGCAGCACGAAGTACGGTCATAGTTACCAGTCTATGAGGGTTTCCTTCGTCGTGGTAAATTGTATTCACTGTACACGCTACATCCTAATAGTGTTTTGACCACCTTTTACGCAAAGTTACTCATACTTCCAGTGTTACTTGTATACATATAGTAATTAAGAAATCTACTTCCATCTTGTGAGCAAGGGTACATTTCAAGTACGGTAATTGTCTTCTGCTCGCCCCCTTATTTAGAGGCGTAATAAGTAATCGAGAAAGGACCGCATCGTTCAAATGAAAATTGTTTGCAATGTAGAATTTACATTCTTTTATAACGTAGACGCGATGACGTCTACTAATCATAAACAGTTTACCGATTATCTTAATAAGAGGAAGATTTCAAATAATATAAGAAAGCAAGTTAATGATGCTCTTAGTCTTAGTTACCTTCGATACTGGTTGTTTAAGGATGTACAAAAACTTTAATGCACCGAAGACGTAACTGGATAAAGATCGATAGTTCTTACTTATAGGAAAACGAGTACCCTTTTTACAGATTCAAACATTCGACAGTGAGTTCAATAAGGATGCAGTAAGAAATAGTAAGTAGCTAGAGACCAGAAAGACACACATGTTGAGAAGTTTTATCACGGATAGACAAATCACAATACATACGTTTGTTCGCTTGGTTCGTTAATTTATTTTATTCCTGTGTCTCGTGCACCAACGCTGTGCCAGTAATTTTAGCGCTTGTTTTAGTTGTGTTAACTGGGAGCATTCTAATATTTGGACAGATTTCTGTAACTAAAAGAAAATTCAAGCTCTCAAAAAGGATCATTAAATTTGATCATCAAACGAAACAATATGCCAGAGATGGGCAAAATTTTATTCGAATAATACATACAGTCAATCTCATAAATATTCGTACCCTCTTTGTCTATTGAAGAAGTTTCATTAAATTAAAAAATACTTTCCATATCACCAAATGAATTTTTCATTATAAATATGTACACTTGGAAACATCAAATCTACCATTTAATTTAAACAAATTTCTTCAATGGACATAGAGGGTACGAATATTTACGGGAAATATTCGATTCTGCAATTCAAATATTAATTTTTATTCACCAAGTGACGGATTCATCAATTAAAATTGTCATCTAGATGAATTTTGCTCGTCTCTGCGGTTTGCCTATCCTCGACAAGAGTTCTTGATTAGTTTCAGAGAAGATTCCTGGCTCGAAGCTGATTCTATAGCGGGGAGAGCTTCATGATGTCGCTATGAAGCTTGGCAGACGGAGTGTCATCCAAGTCGATGAGACTGGCGTTGGAGCCTGTCGAGGATGGCGGCACGATCTCATCGAGGAAGTCGAAGGAGGCCACAGCTTCCCGTTCCTTGTCCCCGTATCGCACGAAGAAGTCGTCACCTCGTCCAATGATCGACGGCCTCGACGAGCCCCAGGTGGACGGCAAACGCAGCACACGGTGTGCCTGGGCCGCCGATGCTGAGAAACCAAGCGCAGCGGGTCAACATGCCTCAGACCTCACTTGATCTCTTTTCTCTTTCTTCCTATACCGGCTCTAGCAGACACAGAGTAGCTCGGCTTAGCACTCTTACACGTATCACGTCCCTCTCTTTCTCTCCCTTACTCTTCACTATTGCATTTTATTATATCCATCTCTTTCTCCGCCCTTCCATCGTCATTGTCATATGCGTGATCGTCAGTTAACTTCTCTCGTGGATATAGCTCTTTGTTTCAGGGAACTTCGCATTGGCAAGTGCGCGACTTTACAACTTTGGAACCCGTGGCGGTCGAACAGCGTGCCGAATCGCATGCTTGGTTTTATTTCGAAAGCTTTTGATATATTATACATAAAAATACAAAACGGAATATTGCTGAAGTAGAAAAGAAACTTTGGTTTCTTCGCTTAGTGTACAGATGCGCATACCGTTCGACTGCCACCGGTGATATGTAGAGTGATTGAAAGAAACGAAATGATGCGGACGTCTACGTAGGTTACTGCGTTAGGAACTATGATACTCTTAGCCTGTCTCAGAAATTATTGCGTAACTTTAGTTACTTTGTACCTTTTATCGCAGCTTTTAATTTAATAAATCGAAACTTTGGAATACGCAATATAATCTGGGACACTTTGACAATTCTTGGCAGAAAATATTGGTCGCTCAAGGTCACCAGTCCTACTTCATCCCGGCCACCTTTGCTGTTCCATTCGTCTTCCATCTTTGTTCTCAATTGATCCACTTGTTCACTGCACAAATTGATTAACTCCACTTTTTGAAAAATTCTAAATTTAAGTCCCAAAGCACTTGGTATAGTCATAACATTTTATATTTATAATAACTTTCCCGAACAATAAACGACAACATTTTTTTGGCCATTGAATAATAAACAGTTTCTTTCAGAGGCCATTTCATCGCTTTTCTCAACTTTTTGTTTTACGGAGTTAATCGATTTGTGCAATAAAAGGCACAATTGTTGCATTTGAAATACAGAAATTGACCATCGAATACTCAATATTTTCTACCCAAGACTTAGGTATGATTTTTGTTATAATAGTTTAAGACAAATGGTGGATAACAGAAAGAATGACGGAGACAGTTCTGATGAAAAAGAGTTCCATCGGAGTAAAAATAGCACGAATGAACAATGATCGTGTAACAGTCAAGTACCTGCCAATGACATTCGATAAGTATCAATCTTACATAGAATGAGAGAGACAGCAACTGCTTTAACTAGCCCTTGACGCAATTCCAGACGCGTTACCGACTCGACGCGATGACAATATTTCGTAAACAATGGAAACTTATTTACACAATTTACAGCCAATCTCTAGAACGACCTCAAAGACATTCGTTTGTGTTTAGCAGTATATACGCGTACAAATTTCATACGTGCTGTTATTACTAAACTACCCTAGTAGAGTTAGATCATCGTTACGTAGGTAGAAAAAAAAAAAATAAAAAATAATAATCTATTAACACATTACGGACAAATTTTCATCGAGAGTTCCTATTGAGTTCTCTATCAACGTGCAAACGAATCGTGATGCAATCCTCGAAAAATAATACAAAATAAATATGTAACAATATTTGGTTACCGTTGGAAATTATGCGTGTTCGTAATGTGTTAAAACCGTTCGAGCGGTGTTCGACCAGATTTCCTTTTCTTTTTTCTTTCTATGGAAGCAAAGTTGGAATTGCGTAAAGGTGACACCCGTAGCGAGTTCGTTCTAACGTCTTCTGGTTAATAATCGGTTAGTAAGCCAATGGAAAATCCGTTGTAGCCGTACAGTTCACGTTGAAATGTAGGTCCCGGCGGAACGATCCCTCCCAACTGGCATGTCGGTTACAGAAACTGATCGTCACTAAGCCGAACTACGTAGCTTTTCTTGTGACAATCAAAGCACACCGCGTAGGAGCTACCATCTGAACAGAAAACGTGGAAAAGGCTATGTACAGCGAGGGCTACTCTAGCGTTCGTGTTCTTGTTCCGTTTCTTGTGACCGTGGACACCGACGGTGTTAAATGGCATAACGCCGTTTAACAGCGTGATGTGTCAACTCGATAGCGCAGACCGCACGCTAATATACCGTTCGACACGACGCTGGAAAATTTCTACGTTTACTCCAATCTTCGCCCATGGTCCAATAGTTTCTCCTCGACGCACACTTCGTCGAGCACGAATCGATCATTACACTGGGATGTAATCGTTGATTCAACGACTCAGCGATGTGTCGAGTATATTAGCGTGACGAGTGTATTAGCGATGTCGTTAGTGACTTTAGTTTGGGTATAAACAAGCGGAAGCGTTTCTTTCATACTGGGTACTTGGAGGACAATTGCTTGTGAAAGATGTATTACGTAGCTTTCTTTAAGAATGTAAACTTGAAGGATGCACGTGTTATCGATATTTGTTGATTTCTCAAAAGTGATGTTATGGTATACAAAGTGATACACTTATGGAGGTCACTGAAGTAACTCATCTACATTTGATGCCCGACAAAAGTGCTTAAAAAGAAGTTAGATCTCTATATGAGCCGTTCACTGCACAAATCGAGTAACTCCACCGGTTGCATACAAATTGTAACATTACCGACGATTATTTTTTGGCTATTCTTTTTTATTAATTTTATAAACCGTTAGACATCTGTATTTATGTGTTCTAAAATATTTATTTGACTTTATATTATGAAGGGAATTTATATATGATTTTCGTTTTATGAAGTTAATTGATTTGTGTAATAAACGACTCATATATTCTTTACACCTCCATCTATTATGGAAAGCTACCGATAGATTGTGCTACCTTGAAACCAAACAAAAGTTTGAAGTATGTTTGTCCATCACCAAATGTAAATGGTTTTCTTGGTATGCCCCACTCTGCACAGTTACTAAGAAAAAGGATACCCGCGTGATAGGTCATAGTTATCAAGAATGAAGTGTAAAACGAACATTTCTTGACAATTGTGTTAAGCAGAAGGTATAGCCTTTTAGTTGGGGAGAATTATTCGACAAATATGTGCAGGATTGGACAAAAGGTTGTCTAGGAAGAACCATTAGTAAATACCTTTCTTTTGTCGTCGGTATCGGTGTAATCTGTGCAAGTGACGGTAATCCGGTGGTTCATCCCCCGAGTCACTTCCTGCTGATCCGCTGCTCGATGTCGCCGAGGAACTCTCGCTGCTCGCTAGCATCACGTCTAAAAGATTGGCTCTTGCCTGTAGAGACACAAATTATTAGCTTTCAAGGTAAGGTTTTAAATAATTTTGTTCAAACGATCAATAACTATTTAGTAACCAGCAACTAATTCGATTCACTGCAACCTACTTTTGGGTCGGTGAAGTCAATGTCTCGTTCAACGTGAACCCATCCAGTTGGACAGCAGCAAGCGAGGTCTAATTTCTCGAGCGGCAAGTGGTTGTCTTGGTTGAGGGTGCTTTCTTCGCCTTTCCTGATCATTCGATTCAGTTCGTCTATGACGTCCTTCGACGTGGCGCGTTCGTGGAAGCTCAGCGATCGGTCCCTGCCTTCGATCAGTAGAGGTGCTGGTGCTCTTGCTGGACTCACCTGGCCAAGGCAAAATTTACCTTTTAATAGTAAACTTATTTTAACGATAAAGGTACGTTATACATATGTTAAGAATAACTTGGGTAACCACTAAGTATAAAACAAGATTAGGCATCCACCTCAATGAACTAGCAAGAAATCTGTACAACATAAGTATATCCAGAAGATTAAACAAAAAGCATCCGAAGGACCTACTACCCTAACGTGTCTTATTATGTTACAGCAGGTGAATTCTAGTGAGAATTATTTACGTGATAATATTTTTTCACACCTCCTGACACAGGTTACCAAATGTCCGTTATTGGACAAATTGTAATCATACTTGGAGATACATAAAAAAAAATATTAAGAATTTCGAGATGGAACGTACGACAGTGCTCGGCGTCGAGGAAGTAGCCGCCTCCTCGTCTTCTTCAGGAACGGCGCCTAATTCGGATGGCGCCACCGTGGTGTAAGAGACGCCACCGTTACAAGCCACTGCGCTGATTATTCTCTCCTCTGGCGCCAGAGAGGGTACGGGTATCTGATCCAGCAAATCATCGTTACTGCTTGTTTCAACAGCGTTTTCCACAGTGCTGTTATCCTGTTCGACAGACGCCTCTATTTCGGCACACATTGCCTCCGTTTCACACTCGTCTTTGCTCTCGGAATCCTCTAGAACTGTTCACATAAAGTTAAGGTAGGGTCTATTCAAAGTTTCACGAAGCAGAAGTCAATCACGAAACCACGTTGTATGAGGTACAATCAAAATTATTTGTAGATTCAAGTGATGCAGTTGGAAGGGTTGGAGAGTTGGAAGTCCAATTTTTTATCCAAAGTGTGAAACTATAACGAAGATGTGTTATGTAGAATAAAATAGCGACTATATACACCCGCGCTCACAAGTATATGGACACTGTCTCAATAGAAATATAAAAAAGTTACTAAAACGACTTATGTTTTTGTATTTAGTTTGTGTTGCATCTCGTTATTGCTCTCAACGATGGAAGTAACGAACCTTCCGTTGTAAGAGGCGCGTTGTGTTCTAGAAGATTGCTCGGCAGGTCGGCTAAATACATTTGCTGCTCGGCGATAAAGGACAGGACGCTCTGGAGGGCTTGTTCTCTGTCAGGCGGTGGTCTTCCGCTTCTCGAAGACGTGCTGGCCAAGCTTTTTGTGCTTTCGAACTTCACCAGCCTGTAGAAGTCCCTGGTGAAATCGGTGCCGATGGATGGAGAGTCTGGATCGTCGCTACAGCCGGACAACGCCGCTGACGACCTTTTGCTGGAGCTCTCCAGCGCACCCTCCTCGCTGCTCCAGGAAGCACCGGGACTCGTAGCGTAGGGCCACGATCCGGTCGCTCTGGCGTCCATGAGAAGAGCAACCTGAGCCATAAAAGAAAAGTTAGCGAATACAGAAATACTTATGCATGCATTTATCAGTAATTTACTTTAACCCTTTCAGAGCTGGCGTCCACAATTGAGGACACAAAATTAAGAAATTACCAATACTATCGTTTAACGCGAATGCCTTTATTTGTACACCTGAAGAAAGACCAGTTTTCCTCGAAAACTACAATATTAGGATTTATTTTTTATTTTTTCCATACGAATTTTAGTTCAAGTTAACTCTAAAAATTAAATTACATTAGTACGAGAAAAAGATAATTCAGGTCTGAAAGGGTTAATGCAAAATAAATTTATTACGGAAAGTCCTTTGTTTCCTTTCAAAATTGTTCAAGCTCATCATACATGGAATAATAAGTCTTTCTTCAAGCTACGACCTATAACATTGGGTCTTCTCATTATCCTAAGGATATATTCTAGATCATTTGAACCAGTTGTAAGTCATAATATTCGTTTTTTGCAGACGAATAACTGTCTCAATAACGAAACAAAACTAAACGAGAACTGCTCGAATAGACTGAAACTCTTTCCCCTGAAAACAGTGTCGTCGTTATATTCTGTTGCAAGATTCGTACCAATTCTCCTCCTGTTTTATCAGCGAGATAACTGGCACCATTCCATAAGCATTCGTTTGCGTCCTCTTCCAATTCCAGAGGATTATATTCCTTGATTGCTGGAAGCGCAGGAGTGACGGTGGGGGCGGGCTCCTTCCATACCGTGGATTCATTTTGAACAAGGTCCTCGGTGGACAACGAGAAACTCCAATCTTCTAGCTCTGCTCTGTCGTATTCCAACTCGAGGAGATCTCGATGTTGTTGAGCACTTCTGCTGTCGTCCAACCTGAAAATTGATCCGTTTAATCGCTGTCGCCATCGTATCTTCCGTTAAACTGAACGCACGAACAATTACCACCGCGAGGTCCGTTTCATTCAACGAATTCAATTTGAGCGCACGGCGATGCGAGTCATTGAAACTATGCGAGTACTGTTGCCAAGATTCATAAATAGATTGAAGTTATGCCCGCGGTTCAAGATATTAGATACTTGCGAAGGAAGTCATTAGTGGAACGTTCTTTAGTGGACAGACCTTCTCGCATTTACGATTAATAGACGATGGTGATACGAACCTGAGAAACTCTTACAGAAATTAAAATACTCATATTAGCATATGCTATAAATTAATACAATCCATTGAAAGAGATGCAATTAACCCGTTCACTGGCAGACAAATTTAAAGCGTTTTGCCTATATCCCTAACATTCGCAAATTGTATCACTTAATAATTTTTCTACACAACAATTGGAATCTCTCATTTACCATCCAGTATAATAACTCGCCAAGGCTATTCCTTGTAGTTCCTTGCTATACTACTGCAACTGCCAATGAGCATTTGGAACTAACCTGAGCCACTGCTGCACGTACTCTGCATCCCAGGCTTCCTCCTCGACGAGGAGCAGAGACGACGATCCCATGGGGCTCGGTAGCTTGTACGGCGTAAAATTGGTCGTAGTGGTTAGCTTGAGGCATAAGTGACTGTCAGAGAAGCTGCGCATCACGTGCTGATACGGCAGCAAGTCTTTGGTCGGCGGGTAGCTGTGACGTGGATTTATTCCCACGGTGAGATTCAGCGGCAAGAAGAGAACATCCGGATCACCAGCGTCGAGGGCGACCAGTCGTGCATCTGGGGAAACATCCGCCTCGGTCTCGTCGGTGGCTTCCTTCAGATCCTCCAACCCTCGGGAGGGTTCCTGTCGCGCGCCCTCACCCTGAACGTCGCTGGACATTGTCGAGTAACCCTCGTCCCTGTTTCCGCTCTCAGGGCTCTCGCTGCCCTCCTCCTCCGACGGTTTCTGAGCTGAATTGTCGTTTCAACCAACGTTAATACAATTTAAACACTGAGGTTTACTTTAAAGTAAATATGTGAACAACGAATTATATTTTTAGTGTGCTGAAGTGCTTTTAATGTGCATAACATACTGCTTTAAAGGATCTATAGGATATCTGTAGTCGCAGGAATTTTAATTTCTAAATATCTGTAGTACAGGAATTTTAATTTCCAAATAAAATAATAAAGTGACAACGTCGTTCTGCAATGTTACGGATACTGTACCAGGAAAAGTATTTGGTATTCCCAGAAGAATCAGGAAAACATCCCTTCCCAATGGTTTGACATTATTATTTCTCATCCTGCAACTACTCTTACTTAATAACAAATTTCTTTACCTCTCTAACGTTCAATTTCTGAGCTTAACTCTTAGGCAAACATTACAGTTAAAATAAATATAAAAGCAAAGGTTTTATTAATAATTCCAGTTTCAAAGTTTTCTTTTAGATTGAAATCGCTAACGAGCGTACCCAAGGGTCTGTTTCTTCGAGACTTTGTGGCCGCCATGACGGGTATTTGTAAATTGAGAGACCGAGGCCTAGACAGAGGAACCCAAGCTGGATCCAAACCGAGAGCAGCCACCACGGCCGCTGGTCCAGCTTCGAGGATCCCTTGAATCAATTCTGACGGACTTCCAGGACTCGCTGCTTGCGCCAACAACCCCGAAAGCGCTCGATTTTGCGCTTCGAGCTCGCGAATACGCCTCTGCAGAGCGCCGATTTCTTCCCTCAGACCCTGCGTACGGGAGAAACCATAACGATTAGCATGTCTCCTCATTCGGAATCAACCTGGATGACAGAAAGCGCGGTAGCGGACAAAGAACGAGGACTGGAGACTTTAACGCTCAGAGATTGGGTGTGATTCTTTTACACGCATAAGCACTCGCAACGCGGAAAGTCGTACTAACGCTAGTGTGTACCTTGCACTAACTCGCAAGTATATATTTTGCGCTAACACTAAGTGACGGTTAAACGAATAGATTGCAAGTAGCGAAGTGGATGTACATTTAATCTTGGTAGATTTAGGTAATGCAAAACTTGTATGTCCCGCGTAACTCGAAACTTCGATCGATAGAGAAAATATTAGAATATTTGGAATCGTTTTGCGATATTCAAGTCTTGTTATAAAAGATTTACGGTTGAAAATATTCGTTTTACTTAATCAGTCTAAGATTGCAACGAGACACATTTACAGCCTTGCAATCTTGCAGCTCAGCGGATGCAGATGGATCGGGAAGGATCGATGTTAAGGATGAAGATCGATCAACGTTTATGGACACGATTGAATAATTGGTAAGGAGACATACAAACAAAAAGAATTAAATTCGGATATTATATAATTATGAAAAGTTGGATGTTCTCATACTGTTAGTGGTTAAAATTAGGTAACTTCTTCAGGTACGAATTATTCTGCATGAAACATATGGAAAACAGTGATATATCTTCGAAATTTCAGTGGTTAATTCTATATTACGATAATTCAAACAACATTAAAATGAAACGTATACTTAAGTGCCAGTATCCTTGCAGGGGTCAAACAGTACAGAGTAAGTGTATCATAATTTTACTGCTTACGCTTACAAAATAAAATTAAATACATTTTTATGATATGATATTTAAGAAAAGTAAACAGCTTGCTTCTTGCTGTCTTGTATATTTATCGATAACAATGTTTGAAAAAATATAGATATTATATGCTATATGTAATATGATATTATATTACGAAAATATAGATATTATGATAAGGAACAACATGTTGACATATGATAGGCAAAATTAAAACGCTAATTGTGTTATCGATTAACCCATTCACTGCCAGGCAAATATAAAATGTTTTGCTTTGGCCGCCAAGATTTAATATAGATGTGTAACCTAGGTTATTGTTTTGATACAAAAAATTGATATTAAGTTTGTTGATTTAAAAAGAAAATTTACGATCTTCTTTTGCAATAATTCGTGACTCAAAAGGCTATAAGCTGATCCCTTGAGTAATTGTAATCAATTTAAATTACGAGATATTTCGTAATTGGCAGTGTCTGGGTTAATTATATAATAATTTTATTCTAAGAATATATGAAATAAAATCTCGAGTTTCATGATATCATTTCAACAAATCAGAGCTACTGTTCTGGTGACTTTAGTGATTATATTTTTCCACACAAAACAAGTTAATACACTTGGAGTATTTTCCTATTAGGGTAACGAAAAATCTTATTCAGGCTGCTGTTTAAATAATAAAGAAGCCTGATTAGATACGAGTCAGCGGAGGAAGAGAAATAGTGAGAGAGAAGTCGAGGACGTGGTAACGAGAGCATAGCAATGAACCTTTTGGGATAGAAGGGCGCGGACCACCTGGTTGGCGACGTCGTCCAGGCACCGCTCGTACTGGCGACGCTGGGCGTCGGCGTCCCGCGCCAAGGCGGCGTGCTCCGTTTCCAAGGTCGCCAGGCGGGCCACAAGCGCAGCGTGCACTTCACCAGCGCATGCAACCTCCAAACCGCGCAGCTGACCCCTCATGGACTCGTTCTCTAGCTGAAGCTTCGAGATTTGTGCCTGGTACTGATGTACGCGTGCCTGTGTTCACATTAAAAAAAGAAAAAAAAAAACTACGATTCAGTATCAATCAGTAATTTTTATTTATCATTAAGGCTCAATAATGGTTCCTGGTGATCCATTGTTCTTTTTACGTGTTTATATTTGTCCACCCCTGATTCTTAAGTTGGGTAAAATTGTTCTATTTCATAAAATTGCTAAAAATAGCACCAATAGCCTGACTATGAGAACAAGGGGATATTTCTCTTCATATATGTATATACTGAGGAAATAATAATTTTAATATACCTAGTCTTCTAGAAAGTGAAATATTTTAATGTTGTTCTAGAGTTCAATGGTCAGGGTCAGCAACCTAGTGGTTCACCAAGGTTCCGAAGCAGAGTCTGATCAGGTAAGGGGTCCCTACGGAACTTCTGGACGGATGAGGGTGGTTCTTGATCGTCTCGTGCACTTTCTTGCAAGAGTTCGCTGCAACCCGCGGCGTGGGTTAATAACGCGAACGGCCGTTATTAGCAGAAAGGCGTTTAACGTTAAATTAGGGCTGCGGAGACCTGTCGGAGACAGGGGTGCTAATAGAGGGTGCGTGTGTCTGATTTATAACAGTCGTGCCAGCCAGGCGGCCCTTGCTAATGTCTACACCCCCTTCTTACGAAAGTGAAGGGAGGGCAACGATTTTCTGTCATCTCGCTCGAGGGAAAATAAAAATACAAACTGGCCGCTTCTTAGAGTTTCACCCCCCTCGCGGCAGCATTCGACTCCTCGCAGTTTCCCTGTCTTTTCTCATCGAGCCACGCGTTCACGCACGCAGCCTCTGTAATTTATCGTCGACGGAAGACAGACTGTCGCTTCTGAGCTTCCAAATTGCACGCACCGGCCTCGTGAAATTTCTAATCTAATTCTGAAGCGGTGTCACCGCGACGAGTAACGACTCGAGGAAGCTTGAACGTCGAAGCAATGTGGAACGTAGTCAGTTGGATTTGAGGGGTTGCAGACGAGTTACGGGGGATGAGGAACGCGACTCCTCGTTCGTCAAATTCGTATCAGAGGTGAGCAGAAAATTTGATAGCTTTTAGCTGCAAATAGAAGATGATATTGGTACAGTCATAATTAAGGTAGCTGTTTCGAGACAGTCACTTTGAGTAGCATAATTGATATAACATAGAGTTCTATCTTTTTTTAACAATGTTTTAATCTATGTTTAATTTCAATCCTGCTACTGTAGTCCCTCGCTATACTATTAGACAGTATAACCCAAGTACTACCCCAATTTTCAATCAAGCATCAAAATATTATAAACCTAGTTTTTTCTATAAAAGAAAAACACACAGAACATGACCATACAATACCATCTACCATTTCCAATGCCCCCTCACCCCGGCTCTAGTAGTTGACTTGTCAAAGAGGGCTCAAACCAGTGAAAAGCCTGCCCATTCGGAAAAAGTTCATCACGGTCCAAATAAAATCTTTTGTTCGTCAACAAAGATCAATTACTCCCCATTCAACGGTGCTTTTGCAACTGTCTCGCGAAATTATCGAACGCAGTTCGAAAGTAGCTCCTCGACGCAAGATCGGCAGCCATCGTGTACAGAGGATGGTTGTATCGAGGGGTTGCGCATCGAAAGTAAAATGGAACAGTTACAGAGGAACTCTTGCAGGCGTGCTAGCTTCCTCGTGGCCGACAGAGGGATTTTCAGGGGGTCTGGCGCCGGTGGGGTGGCCGACATTGAACCAGGGGATCGAGTGACGATCGATAATAAACGGTATTTCGTGGGGCAGTGATGCACACCCCTCGTCTCTGAATCTACGACTCTTTTAGAAGCAAACCGGCCGTGAACGAGATAGCGCGCACATTCTAAGGGTTCGCAGTAAACGCGAGCGTTTACTGTTCTCCCTTCTCATTGCAGTGGCGGCTGCGTTACTTTGTTAAGTCAGGAATATTGGACGTTGGCAAACACGTGGCCGAAGCTCCGCCGGTTATTGCGCGCGGGTCCGCAGCGTGAGCTCAGAAATTGTAAAATTCTCTGGCAACTGTTTGCCTGGATGGGGTCACTGTGCACGTGGTTATTTTTAATTGAGACGCGAATTCGAGTACTGGAAAATCTCTTTTTCTGACTCGAAGAGAAGGAGCCTCCAAGAGCTCCTTGTATGATGATTGTTCGATTCAATTGTAAGGAAGTAGCAGCAGAGAAGAATTCCTTCGGAAGCAGGAAAGGATTTCTTTGTAGTTTTTGAGAACTTATAAGGAACACTTGGGGACTCCCAAGGCTCTTTTCATTAGAAAAAGATTCATTTCCTGGGGATTTGGTGCTTTATCGGCAAGATAGGGCATGCTGTTGTTAAAACAGGACCCATTTATTGCCAGAGTACCCTTCATTGACGATAGTTGACAAAACTGAGTACACTCTCGTTAAAACAGAAAGCACTTACTACCAAAGTTCCCTATTTTACTGACAGTATTATGCTCTGTTTTAACGACAGTATGCTCTATTTTATCGACTTTAGTTCTTGAGAAAAGCGATTCATGGAAATATTCTCCTAATTTTACTTCAAACTCAACATTTGCAAACTCTCTCTAAATCCAGCCCCCAATGTTAAGCCCTCCAAGTTAATCTCTTCTTAAGTTTCATTTGCAATTTATCCTCGCCCAATTCTTTCCAATCTCTTCCACTATCCTCTTAATTGAAGCGCCAGACTCGAACGATTCAACAGCGACCAGTCGACGAGTGCATAGCCTCTCCGAACTGTTTAATCTCGGCGAATCGAGTGTCCACTCGATCCCGCGTCCTTCGCTCGACTTTTGGTTGAAAAGTATCGGTAAGGGGATGGAATAAATTGCATTACGTACACGCGAGCTGACAATACGGCTGGCAAGATCGCTTTGTGCCGCTGCCAAGAACAATCGTGGCCGACAACTCGGAGTGAAATACAATAACGGGCCGCTGGCCCGTACGAGGACGGCTGTTATTGGACGAGGGGGGACCTTTTTGCGCGAGTGTCATCGCGCTTCTGCTTCCCAGCTCTAAAAAAGAAACAGTCCGCAACAGTAAACGACTGGACTATTCGATCGACTCGAGGGAGTCTCTGTGTTATCTGCCCATGCTGCTCTATGAATGTCAATAAGGGGGTCCGATATTCGTGATTTCAAACTGGGGCTGTTTGCTGAATCACTGTATTTTTATGGGAAAGCTATGATTTTTTTGAGAAGGTATATATTAAGGGAGTCCAAGGCTTTTTTAAGATTGAAAATCTTTTTATTTTCGAACTTCCGAAATTCATGTCCCGTTATATGGTGAAAAATGCTGTGAGGCGATGAAATGGATGGGTGGTAACAGAATAAGTATGTCCCGTTACACAGCTTGAAAAGTGGAGGAGAAATGCAACGAAGGTAGAGAAGCACAGTAAATAAAGAAGAGGACGCACAGTATGATATCTCAGCGATCCAGAAGGACAAAACTTATGTGGTCCAATATTTCGGAAGCTATTAGGTCGTTCACAAACGAAGCTACTCAAAAGCGTCGAACAATCCTTCGTCACGAATAATATCGAGCTAATGGCTGCGAAATTGTAAAGTGTAAAGTGAAATTAGATTTAGGTTAGCAGGGACAACATCAAGGAGCCGTAGCTGGTAGGGATGGTTTCTGTGCATTTATCGTATAAAAATTTGTGCGTATAAAGAGATTTTACTGTAGTAATAACAAAATGTTCCGTTACAATTGGGTCTTAGTGCGTCACAAAGCAATGAAGGGGTTTTCGGAGAAAGAAAATGTCTTGTCGCGGAAAATCATTAAGTATGGTACAGCAGGTAGTTAGTTTAGTTAGTTAGATCAGTTAGTTTAGTTAGTTCGATTTTCAATCTCTCCAACTCTTGCGTGTGCACGAAGTCTAAATTTTTTTATTGGAAAAACATTTGTTTCTTGAACTTTGGTATTTTATCGGTAAGATACAGCATGCTGTCGTTAAAACAGGGCCCATTTACCGTCAGAGTACTCTTTATTGACGATAGTTGACAAAGCAGAGCACACTGTCGTTAAAACAGGCAGCATTTACCGCCAGAGTTCCCTGTTTTACTAACAGTATGCTCTATTTTATCAACTGCAATGCCAAATTGCTGCCATGGTAGAAGGTTTCAATGTTACATCGTTTCAATCCTACAATATCTCAATTCGCAAGTGCTTGAATTCTAAAATGCCTCTATTCTACGATACAGAAACAAGTGAACCCCTTTTAAAAACACTTTAGAGTAACAACTTTCGAATAAAATGTGTACAAACACCGTCTCTAAATGGTCCAAGTTAATTAGAAGCGATTCAGGGACACTGGACGAGATAATCGATGCTCGAAGTCTCACGAATGGAGGGCTTACCTCGTAAGAAAGTGTTAGTGCAGTCTTCTCTTGCTTCAGCTGTTCGGCCCTGTGCTTGTGCTGCAGCAGCCCCCGGGACGACTCCTCCATCCTGAAACAAATCAAATTCGCTTGAACGAGCAGTCCAATTTTAATTCCCGTTGGAAAGATTCTAATTGAACGAGCAACTCCTTCAATCTCTTTTGCCTGTTCGCAGAAACGGGTGACCGCTATTGCGTACGTTTAAATTGCTCTCAGCGTGTCAATTCTACCGCGAAATATTAATACTCGAGTCTGGGTGTCCCCGTCGACGAATGGAATTAGAAAAAATATTTATGATCGACCGGAGCGTTCACGATGTGTTCCTAATTCGGAAACGAAGGGGTCGCAGGGGAATCCTTTGTCGCGAGTTTATGCGATTAGGTATGGTACGACGAATCCTCGACTTACGTGGTTGATTCGTTGAGGGTAAATTCGATTTACTTTTTTGGAGATATACGGATTTGGTTTGAACAGTTAGGTGATGTTTAATAAGGTCTCTAATTTTTTTTGTATTATATTATGATGATTATATGTGTAGGAAAATCAGCACAGGTGAATTTTTAATCATTTATAATTTATTGTATTCATATGATTATTATGATTATATGAAGAAGTAACTATAGAAATATAGGAGTTGTATAAATGCCCAGGAAAAATTCATTGTAGTCGTAGTAATTTGAAACGATTCTTTTTTACGATAAATAATGGTTTGTACATAGATAATATTGCTTCTTACAGTATTAATTACATTTCCATCATCTTTTTGTATTTCATTTTAGGTACGATACACTGAAAATGATCACAGGATGTATCTAAAATAAAGGGTGTAGCTAAAATAAACGATCACAGCTGTGTGGCGAACAGAGGTAACCGTAATTCGGAGGACAGTTGTGACTGTACTTCATAGAAGTTTCATCCCCTAAGATGAGTCGAGCATGCTACTAAAGTTTGACCATCTGTTGTGCGAACGTTGCTTCTATTAACCCTGAACTGCCAGTTAGAGGCTTCTGGGTGTTCCGACGCGAGGATGCGGTCTCGTAATCTTCTAAACGCAAAACGAAGGTGGTCTTGATTTGATTTAACCCTGTACAAGGTATGCACATCTAAAATTCCTTTTATATATTATCGTGAAATTTGTTTCTTTACGATTAATTAGTTCGTTATGTACAAAATAAAACATTTATTAAGAATTCTATTTGCCATCTCATAATCGACATGAAGTTCTCTGTACATTTTCAAACAAAATTTCTTAACCCTTTGACTTACGATTTACTATAAGATCGTATTTTTCATGTTCGACTCAAATTCTGTACCTTGAGTCTCACACGTTGTTATTGATTAAAGGGTTAATTCAGAGAATTTTGTACCGAAGAAAACTTGTAATTGAGTTAGAATGGATCTGAATTTTCAATAAATGCTTTCTACCTGAGGAACATATGTTTTAATAACAAAAATATATTCCTAAAGGAGCGTGTTAATTTATGGCATTCTTCATCGAAGAAGTCTCAGCAACTAGGTCAGAAATGTTCCTCAATGTCGTTTAAATGCTCACTGACTATGAAACGCGAGTTCTCTTATCCATGGACCAGCAATTGTTGCCAGATATTTCCAGGATTCCTTGCCAAAAATAAATCACATGGAAGAAAAACCAAGAATTCGACTGAAGACAGAAGAGAATTTGCCAAGTTTTTCTCGCATTCCCAAGAAACTTTTCAAGGAGGAGCATACAATCCAAAGGATACATTCCTCCCACATTTTCGAGTTTATGCTCCCAGAGAATTTTCTTTCTACCTAAGACACAAAGAGAAGATTGTCTCCAAAGGGGAAGCATTCCAAACTCAGAGAGCTACCAACTCCAAGAACGCCCCATGTTACATCCCAGTAAGCTAATGATTCGATGTGTACCCAAAGGTTTATCTACAAGCTCGAACGAAGCGATTGCCACCGCGGAAAAGAGTCGTGCTACCCCTTCGGCCGGGGTTGATTCGATTATTCGTTTCTTTGGATTTGCGCGCGACTCGTTGCCATTCGCGACAAATTTCTTCATGCGCACGCTCCGCGGGCTTAATGATCTGATTAGAGATACAAGAGGGTCGGAGGAGGCTGAGATATGAAGCCGATTTAAGCTTTCCGAGGGAGACGAACCGAGGGGTTTTCCTCGACGCCTGGCAACACCCGTCCCAGCCGACCCCTGCCTATATCGCGCTTCCTTCTAGTCTTTCCGAGCCAACTTTCAAACTAACTGTACACTTTTGGGGCAATGTCCAATTGTTTTCTATCGTAGGAGCCATCTGCACTCGCGCGGAAGGGTTTAATGAAGATTAATTGGCAATTACTTTAGCAGTTCACTGCTGTTTCCACGCACTCTTCCCCGAGGGGAGACATTGACTTCGAATTTTGCTTCTTTAATGGCGCGCACACACCTCGTGTTTTATTAAACGTGCCAGTGGTTGTTGGTGAAAACTTTTCTTTTCATTTGATAACAATTTTTCAGAAACGTCAACTGTATTCATCGTGCGCTGCAGGATTAGTTTCAACACTAGATTTACGAAGCATATTTGATAGCGTATGAGTCGGTAATGCAGAAGACACAGTGGATAGAACAGGCTACTCTGTTGGCATTGTAGATCACTCTGTCGATAAATCCTTCCGTGAAATAGGGCTCTACACCGACCATGATCAACAGAATATTCTACCTTACCAATAAGGTACTATAATTTATGTTTATTTCAATAGACTATACGCTACTTTAATCCTGTAACTCAATAACTCAAAATGAACTGAAATATTTGGCGAAACAGAGGTGGTCTCCTACCACTTTTAAACTTCGCAATTAATTCCTCAAAACAAAGAGTTTCTTCTTCCTTCTTTCCAATTGTTTTTCGTTTAAAATACTCGAGAGAAAGTGTTTTCAGGTTTCCTCCATTCCTTTTCTATCGTCCGTCGTCTCATAGAAGATTCATTTGTGTAAACATCGGATCGTGAAAAGAAACTCCGGGAATAAGCTGATTGTCCTGGCGAACTTGCTTGTTCAGGCTCCAGGACTGTGTATATTTGAGGAGTTCGAGGACGTTAATCGCCTTAAAACTCCGCTCGTTAAAGTTTCCAGTTTACCCTAACTCTTAATGTGCGTCTAAAACGATTATGGGAGCGGTCTTCGGCGGATCGAAGTGTCCGATCGGCCTTAAAGAAAGATAAATCGTACGTCTTTATTAGAGCTCTCGAGGAGGCGTCTTTCTTGCACTTGTCAATTATCCTTTGCTTCGTTTAGGTCTCGATTAGACTAGCAGGTATTTCTCATGAACGAATTAGGTTACTTGAATGTACGTAATATAAAAAATAATTGTATAGAATGCTTTTGAATCTAACTTTGGTTATAAAGGGTTCATTAAAAGTGTCTCTAGGATTTTTTTTTTACAAAAAAATAGACTTGTCACTGCAGTTATGGTGAATATACTAATATAAATTAAATGTCATTTGTGTTTTATTTAAAAAGAAAATCCTAAAGTCTTTCTTAAAAAAACCCTCTTATTGATAAATGTGAAAGGTATAAGTGGTAAAAGTTCTAACATTTAAATTCAACCACAGATATACTGTCTAAAATGAACAAGATTAATGCACAAGTCCAAGGATCTCATTTCACTTGTTAAGCTACTTTAAAGCCACTCATTTCACTCTTCAAACGAGTTCAGTCTCTCGGTGACATTCATTTTTCAAAATTCCAATTTCCCAAAGACGACCTGCCACCTTCTCCCATTTCCCCAGAGAGCTAAACGAAAGTTTACACGTAAACAGCTCATGAATGTTAACAAACGTAGGCGTCCCGGCCCCCTAACGGGAGTAATGCAATAATTCACAGGATCCAGAAGTAACCTCGTAACCTCCTTCATTAGAGTTTTACCCCGCGGTCGATTCCGCCGGCGTAACGGAGGGACTTTCCACGGTGATTTCGCGTAACTTATCAACTGGGGTGCCATTCTAGGCGGGCTTAAGAACAATGCTCCGCAAACAGTAATTATAAGTGCAAACAGAAGAGCGATTGTCAGCGAGCTAGTCATACGACGGATAATCAAGATCGCAGGCCCTTGGGTTCAGTTTGCGTATTGCCCCTCGTCCTATTCCTCTCAGATTTCACGAATTTCTACTCAACCGTGTGATTTCGGGCGATCCATCATCAACGTGATTAAACCAGGACGTTCACCTCTGCTTGAATATTCAATGCATAATTATTTTAAGGAATTATTGTAATTTTATACAGGCGCATGCATATATTGTATCTGTTTTCATGTATTGGGACTAAAACTTTCATTCTAAAGTCACTCAAATATTAATTTATAGTTATTGTAACAGAGAATCTATTTGATTAATAAATTAATTTGTTGCCCCTTTCTCTACTTACCAAGATTTCACGTAATAGACTGCGAATCTTTATGCAAAATAAGATCTTTGCAAACGCACCTATAAAAATTTCATCCAAACAGGACTTTATTTTACTCTGCAAATATTATAATATACAGGGCGTCCCAAAACTCGCGTAGGAGCCGGAAATGGGAGGTAGCTGATTCTTCACCGATGTCTGCGGGGGCTCCATTTTTGCAAACGAAATTCTTGTTCAAAATCGTCTCAGCTACCCCCCATTTCCGGGTCTTACGAGAGTTTTGGGACACTCTCTATACACTTTCAATATTTTTTTTGTATTATTGCATACCGTGTGCTGTGACGTGACAGACTTTTTCTGTCCTGTCGTAGGTGGTTGCGAGAGTGGAGGACGAGAGAGGGGCTCGCGATCTTCGTCAGATAGGGACACCTTGTTTTGTACCACCCTTCTCTCCCCTCGCGAGCCGCGCCGCGATTTCGCGAGAGCGCGGCCAGTCCAGATCCCCACCCCTCTTTCCCCCGGAGCTGCCACGGGGGAAAATTCAGAAAGCTGTTTGTTTGGACGACGAGGTGGTCCCGAAGGACTCGAAGAAACCCGAAATCATTGGGTGGGGAGAGCCGCGAGCCGGCGATGCGAGAAAGCTCGAAGAAAGGCGGAAATCAGCGAGAATTTACGATTGCATCGCGGTACTAGAGAACGACAGTAATTAACGGTCCGACGCGAAACGGTGAACACGTGGCGAGGCGAGCGAGCTCCTTTGTTTGAACAGCGAGAAGAATTCGTACTTTTAAGGTCGATTCAGACTATGCGACACGGACCGGCAACGACACGTACCGACACCGACATGACAAAACATTAAAACACGCGTTTTAATGGAGCTATTCACACTATTCCCGTTGACGGAACGTTCAGGTCGGTGTCTGTTAAGTATGAATAGTTCCATTAAAACGCGTGTTTCAATCTTTTGTCGTGTCGGTGCCGGTACGTGTTGTTGCCGGTCCGTGTCGTATAGTCTGAATCGACCTTTAGGCCGATCGCACACGGCGCAACCGATTTGAAATTAGTGTTGCAAACCGTTTGCGTATCTTTGTTTTACCTACTCCAATATCTTTGTTTTATCTAGATCCACGGTCGAATGCAAGTAGTTTCAGAGTGGTTTGAAACTGATCGGTTCCGCCCGTGTGCGATCGGCCTTAATCACGCGCGTGTGAGTGTGGTGTCCTGTCGCTCCACGTTGTCCCCAAAGGAGGATTACATCACAGAATCATGAACACCAAGGCCAACAAAATCCAGGTAAGGCCCACGAGTTGGGGTCTCCGTTTCTTGTGACTGCGAGCATGTATAACCACGTGGATCGTGTGCGCGTGGCCGCGTGCGTGCTTCGGAGCACCGTCCACCCACGACAGAACCACCCCCGGAGGCGAGAAGCCCTCGAGGTTCCCTCTGTTCGTTTCGCGTATTTCCAGCGCGTCGCGTTTAGAAGGAAAGAGCCCTTTTGAAACGCAAAACCGTTCATTCGTGGCGTTACCTTTTCCTTGTTATATTTTTATTTTTATTTACAAATGCATAAAAATTCGCAGTGGAGTGGTAGATATGCCTTGATAGTTTCAGTGCTAAAACTCTATGTAAGACATTCGTGACCTTGTTCTTTGAAGCATTACCAATTTTATACTTCTATGTTAAGACAAAATGAAGTAACTTTGTCGATCATACTAAAGGGTAAAGTGGCGTTCCAAGCCACGCGCGAGGGATCAGCGATGCAATTGTTTTCTGGTTTGTACTGGGACGTGTTGCGTAAATCGTTGGTGTGCGAAATACAGAGGTACAGAGTAATGTCGTGTGTCTGCGGTAATTTATTTAACCATCCTGACTTATTATATACGCCTCTGAAATAAAACAATACAAGGAGTGCGTGCATCACTCCTACAGATCTGCTACTAGGTATTATTTAATTTTCTAAAACGGTCTCGTACAATATTATCTTACAAATTATTAATCACACCCCTCTGAATTCACCTAGTACATATTAACTTTGCAGCGTCAATGATTTGTTATTGTATCCGAAAGCACAGACGTCTTGGCAGTAATTGCCAAAGGCCAGGTTAGGCGGAGAATGATCAAGGGCCCGCTTTCCTTTCCCTTCTTCTCTCCAGCCCGCTTCTTTCAGCGACAGAAAACATTCTCGGCGAGACCATTAATCACGAGCACGGTGAATTGAGTCGGATCGTGGGCATTTTTCAACGGCGAACAACGATCGGGAAGATGTATTGTTACGAGGCGAGCGGCCCGTGGTTGTTAAACGTTCCCAATTCTTTCGCGATAAATTGGAAAACCGAACGATTACTCGGCCCAGCGTTCGTGACGCGGGAATTCTGTGAAAGGGATAAGATACCAGGACCGAACGAGATTTATGACGACGTTATTGCGGGTCAAATTTGTCATCCTCCTTACTTACAGTATTATTTCATTAGGGGGGAGAGAACCGTTGAAGTTGGAGCTTCAGATTAGAAAAATTGGTTAGACGAGTTTGTGAAAATATTTGAACGTTGAAATAGTTTCATTTGTTGGAATACCTGTGATAAAATTTAGTGAAACGTCTTGGTATTTTAAAGTTCACGTTTAAATTATATTTTAGAACCTATTTCAAGTAACCATTGTTTCAAATAACATTTCAACTTCATTAATTTCCTTACTTGATTACTTGATAAAGGTTTCTTTCAAATTATTTCTTAGTTGTTTGTTAGTTTTATTAGAAATAGAATTTGCCTAGGTCTGTGCATTATTGGATAAGCAAAATATTAAAAAACTAACTGCAAAAAGGAAATGTAAATTCGATACAAAAGCGTGATCCATCTATGTGCTTGGTCGTAATCTAACCTAATTTTCATGCATTATTGATAAAAAGAAAATAGTATCATCAAATATTTAAGTTGCTTTGGCTTAGTAGAGAACGTATAATCCTAAATAAGTCTGAAATTTTATCTCAACAGAGTACGACGAGTGTCTCTATTCGCGCCTGACTCATGTCCGACTTATCACTTACTCGAACTACTCTCATTTGCGATAAATCCGCTTCAACGACTTGCTTTCTCTAATACTTATTGTCAATTCAGTTTATTCACAAACGTATAACAATCTATACACCGATATAAATTGTATAGTTGATGCTTTCATAAAAGTAATCAAGTTTTGATATAGAAAGGAATATAGGTAAATTCTTTTCTAATTTCTCTCCCCTAAAGAAATATAAATTTGATATTATCCAATGACAACAGGGTTAAACAGACAAAATATTAGGTGCAAAAATTAATTCTGTATCTATCTAAAATAAACGTAGCATTTGTTTATATAACTTTTAATCTTTCCTCAATCACACATTCCAAGAGAGTAGAAGCAATCTATGTGATTCATTGCTATGAGGATTGGTAATTTAGAGTAACAAAATGAAGAGTAAATATTTCTACTAAATTTATAATTGAATATAAAGGCTCAGAATAAATTTCTACACCTAATATTTCATTTCCCTCTACGATGATCCCCCTATAATTATTGGGTTGTCTGGAAAGTCCATGTCGATTTTTGGTAGGTGGTACAGGTTTGAATATATCGTAATGGTCAAACTTAATTCTTTCTAAAATGAAGCGTCATATAAAAAAATGTTATTCTACATTTTCCATTCAATTTTTTTACGATAAATCATCTCCTACTAGTTTATACCACCAGTTACGGGACACCTCGTATATCAACATTCAAATGTGCCTTTGAATTTTTCTTAAAAATTATCACGAACTTTCTAGACAACCCAATATTTTGCTGTATATGGTCCCAAACTCCAAAACAAATTCTCCCTGCAAAAATCGTTTTTGCAGCGCCAGGACCGCGCGTGATAATCGCTAATCGTAATCACTCGTGTACCAGGGCCTAATCAAAAAATCTTTGGCCAGAAATTCAGACGCCTCTTAAAGATCTCGCGTGTCAAGAGAAACGGGAGCACAGACGGCGTCCTTGCAGTCACGTCCTAAGCAGGCCGCGTAATAATTTCCACGGACAATAATGGCGGCACACAAAGGCACGCCAACCGCCGCGAGGGTGGCTTTAACACCCGTCCCACGCGATTCAATAATATATTCGTGGATACCTGTTTACCTTGGCCGCCCGTCTACGTTTGTACAGCTCACGTGTGCGTGAAACGTGCGTGCTCCTCTATCGCTCGCGTGCGATCTAACGTGTAAACAATAATTACCCTAACGCTGCCAGTCGTCGGGCCCCATCGACGAAACAGAAAGATTTCAACGTTCCTGGAAGTCTGATCGCGTGTCACGGATCGATGAGGGGGGCCAGAAGGGCATAGTTCCCCATAAAACGGAATCGTTTTTGCAAATTAGTCCCACGGTTCTTGGAACTTGCATTATGCGCTGTGGAAATATTTGTCGAAGTCCGTGACGAGGGTTGTTACCGATCTGTGAAGAAGGAATCGATGCCGGAATTTTAAGTAGCTGGGGAGTTCGCGATTTCCTGGGGAGATCATTCCTAAGGGGTTGGGAATTGTTCTTGGTACTGTTGCGTGAACTTGGTCTTTGGTGGCTCTCGTGTTTTCTTCGGCTGATTAGAAAGGGTGCAGCGTTTATTTTGACTATGTCTCTTTGAGAATTTATTTGTTAACTTTGGAGATAGATCGTAGAATGGTGACGAATATTTATTTGTTAAAATTGGAGATAGTCCATAAAATCGTGACGAATATTTATTTATTAAAATTTGAGCTGCACTATAAAATAGGGTGTATGATTATAGGGGTGGTTGTCAGAAATTTATCTGATGAGGAGGATGGGTCTTGGGGTCTTTTAGAGAAAGAAAATAGAAAAATGATTTCTAGATGGGGAATATATGATTATAAAGATATGTAACAAATATATTTAATAGGGCATAAAATAATCAAAATTCAGACGTCTACGTTCGAATCACTTTATCAAAGTATAAATAGCAACGCCACTAATCACCTACTTCAATGAATCATAAAATACCAGTCTTCCTCTAAACAATTTCCATCAACCAAATTTATTACAATCCTTTACTTAACCTTGCACTTTTCCTCGAGTTATTTAATCCATACCATTCACACTTCATTCCCCAAAATAAAATCAAAATGATGGTTCATACTGCATTACAACAATTCAATTCCATCGAAACAACTCATAATTTCTATAGCAACGAAGCCCAAGGCAAACGGAATTGCCTCCCTCCGTCGAAAATATCAGAAGTCCTTGATCTAGATAGGTGCCTGTATAAACCACCCCTAAATCCAGTTTCCACGACGAAGCATCGTCAAAGCTTAGACAACATCCGGAGAGTAGGAAGCCCGTTCGTCTCCTCGAGCCGTAGAAGTGCATAATTTGTTTATGACTCGCAGAAACTGAGAGAAATATAGGGTAAAGTGTCTCGTAATGCATTCGTACGGATTGCGTGGGGCAATGTTCCGTTGACAGGAGAGACAAACGCGGGTTACGGGACGAGGGTGGACGCGAACCTTTTCTGGGAAGGCGACAACGAAGGTTGGTATCAAACAAGCCTGGATGGTAAGCGGTGACACGATAATGGCTGGTTTATTAGACGGGATCGCGCTTTAGTCTGACACGCACGAGGCTCAAGGTAAACGCTGCTTTAGGACCATGAAGAGTTCATAAATTTCAATGAGCCACGTGTTGGGCCATCCTAAAACTAAGTAAGCTGTTGTTCGAGTTTTTTTTATATAATGACACAATTTTGTATAAAAGGTTGATCGATTTCTCTAGTTATCATGAGGAATCTCTTTAAACTCTTTGTGGTCGATAAGAACTGGTTAAAATCTTCTGATAGATTTTTAAGTGATCGTCTACATAGCTAATTAATGCGTGACGTGATCCAAAGTATCATAAGATCAATTTGACAAATGAAAGCAGAAAAAGGTCGAGTTTTGATGAAACGAGCATGTGACGAACGTGAAATAGAATTTTACACGGTACTCCGAGTATGGAAATTGAGGGTTTATCTTTCTGACGGTGCAGCCTCGTCGAAAGGGCGATAATGATCGCCGCAGCGCTCGTCGGGCTGTTTTTCCCACAAAGGTTCTCGCTTATCGTATGGAATCGCGTGTCGTTCGGGGGATCCCATTATGAGAAACGAAACCCCAATTTTCAATCTACCGAACGTTCGATTATCCCCGCTTATGACAGCTGTGATCAAATGGAACCGATAGCGTCGGATAGCGTGTATCTGATCCTTCGGAATTATTCGCAACGATGCGGGTGACGAATTCACCTTGGACGTATCGAAAATTACTAATTATTATTCCAGAAATATTATATTACGACTCTCGTTTTTTATTAAATCAGCATAGCCAATACAAATATAGATTTTCTAAACGACGTAGAAGTAGAATAACATATACGAGGATCCAAGAGGCTAATAAAATGGGAACGAATGAAATATCAACGATATAACAATCCCCGTTCCCATTGATCAACAAAAAACATGCGTATAACTCGAACAATAGCCCATGGATCTACAGACCTGAAAGTTAGCAGACTGGCTCAAAGTGCGTTCAATGAAACTAGAAACGGGACTAACAATAGTATGGATTCGATCGTGGTCCACGATTCATTTGGCATGGGTCAGTCATTGTTCCTATTCCCGTAGCACGATTCGGGGTTATTGCATTTCGTGAGATCGAGCCGCGGTATTTCGTCCTATGACGGGGCTGCGTTCAATTTATTTCCCCGAATACAGTTTTACGAGTGCCTGTTAAGCACGGTTACCGTGGCATTGTATTAGCCAGATACACGGGGCACCGTTTATTACAGATTTTATAGCCAAGAGTTTGCCGGCCCTTCTCGGTGTCCTCCTTTTGTCTCCTTTTGTTGCTGTTCGACACTCGTAAACGCATCACGCGTATAGCGGGTGTTTCGACCAGGAATAATCGTCAGTTATCGTTCGGGGATCAAATGAATCGGACGGTGGCGCGGTTTTAGCGTTAATTGAACGCCATTCGAGGCAGTGGAATATTGCCTGATGATGGGGGGAGATGTATTTAGATGATTGGACACGTCGAACCTATTACGTCTACCAATACTTCGATGAGTGACGTTTTTTAACTTTGTTGCTGTATTCCGGTGAGAAACAAATTTGGTAAAATTTGAATACGGTCAGACAAAAATATCACGTGGGACAAATTATTACGACTATTGTTTTCTGTACGATTAGCTTGGCCATGGATTTTTAACCCTTTGCATTAGGAACCATTTCGTTACAGAATGTGCAAATAGGAGTCATGCCGTATAACATAATGTATTTTATAAAGCATGCAATTTACTGTAATGATACTTGAGCTTATATGAATCATTACACAACGAGGAACATATTTATGTCAAAATTTGATACTATTCTAATATGAGATGATGTGTGAAATAGTTATAAATATGTATTGATAGTTTTTATCTTTTAAGTTGCAATCTTAGGCTTCCTTGTTCATCCTCATCAGCTTCCCCTCTAGTCTCAATTCTCAAACCTTCGTATCTCAATTTTAAATATATTTACTGAACCACGTACGTAGCACATTTAAACCTTTGCACTCGAGGCCTTCTTTTCTGGTTTCTGCCAGCAACTCGACATCCTTTCTTAGCATTCTTATTGCCACGAATGCTAAGCTTAGATTGTATAATTTAAGATTTGAGAGTCACTTCTCGAGTCACTCCATCACGTTAAGATATGATTGATAGTCACCTCTCGAGCACAAAGTGTTAAACCTTAAGATCTCGCATAATTTGCTAAGTAACAGGAAGTAACTAGGAAGACCTAACCCAGTTTCATCGATCAAATGTCCCTGCAATTGTTACGCACGATAAAGTGTCTATTTCCGAAACTATCGTAGAAAATTCACCACCCGAAATTGTCGTCGAAAATTCGCCGCTAACAGCTCGCGAAATTTTACACAACGGCCAGCGAGTCGCCAAATATTGCTCGACGATGAGTTATTGTAACGGCGGCGCGCGTTGCGCATTATATTTTACGGGCGTAATTGCCGCGAAGATTCGCAATTACACGGGAAAAATGAAAAGTTGTCGGGAGGAAATGGCGGCTAATTCGACGTTAATGGCCGCCGACACACGGACGGGCCATAATTTCGGGGCAATTTTCGATCGTTACCAACGAAATTCCCATTTCCACGCGGTCTTTGGAATTGAATAATTTTCACCTATCATTTCCGTGTCCCGCCTAATCCAGGCTTTCGCGGAATCGGAAATAATTCGGCGTCCTTCCGTGGCTCGATGGGAATATATTCCAGGTGGTAATTCGTCCTGCTAACTTTCGATTTTCGGCTATCATTTCGTAAATAGGCGTCTCGTTTCCCAGCCGCAATGTTGTTCGCTTCGCGACCAACTTCGGACCAGGAAACTTTGTTTTATGGACGTGCGAGCACGAAACGTTGCATGCTAGGAATACCTAAATTTTTCGAGAACCTTTCCCACCGCGAAATAAGTGAACGTTGCGAAATTATCAGTACAAGCTTGAGTGACTGGTGTAATTAACCGACTTGGGCTCTTTAAATGCAAGGCCGCTGCGCCAGAGGTTCTTCGACCTGACCTGGAGCACAGTGAAGCAGTATTTCCAAGTCTTTGGATAAAAACAGTTTTAAAGAGATGTGAGAAACAGCGTGAAATATTTAGCGTTGAAAAATTAAATTCGAATTGGTGTGGATTTGTGCCCCTTATTAATTTCCTCATGAATCATAATTGCAATTTGTTTTTCAAATATTATTTCATCCAACATAGTCGTTGTCCAATCGAGTACAAAGGGACACCTCTACGCCTACGGAGTGGCAACCGAACCGACAAACCGGCTAGGACAGGTTGCCGTATGAAAGGGGCACCTCTACTCCTACGCGATGACAACCGAACAAACAAGCCGGCCAGTATGGGTTGCCGCATACCGGGGCAGCACTGCGCCTACGACACGGCAACCCAATCGACAATCAGCTAGCATAGGATGCCGCATGAAAGGGGCTAACTTTTCGTTCATATTTGGACACCGTAATATCTCTTAATAGCTAACACATTTTAACTTCTCCTAACACTTTCTGATATTTCTTGAGACCTTCTAGCACCACACTAGATGGTCTAGGACCACACTATAAATAAAGGTAATTGCATTTAATTGCATTCTAACACTTCCAAACACCTCCTAACAATCTCCAACAACTCCAAACAAGTCCTAATACCTTCTGACACCATCCAACATCTTCTAACACTTCCTGACATCTCCTAAACACCTCCTAACACCTTCTAACCTTTCCTAGCACGTCCAGATATTTCCCTTCATATCCACTTCATTGCCTAGCACATTCTCCCTTAATTTCCTTCTTTTTCCTGGTACACCTCTTCGCTTTTCATGTGATCCTAACACAAAAGGTAAGTTTCGAGATACAATGAAAAGTTATGCCACCACTTCGCATATTATGTTCTCCTGTTACCAGGAATAAAAATCCGCCATTTCCCATCACAATTTTGAGCGGATCCATTTGCAACATTGTTGAACATGCAACATTGTTGTAGTTCTGAGAGAAGCGATTCGCAACATTGTTGAACTTGCAACTTTGTTGAATTCTGCAGGGAGCAATTTGCAACCTTGTTGAATTCCGCGATGAGCGATTTGCAACCTTGTTGAACTTGCAACATTGTTGAACTTGCAACATTGTTGACCTTGCAACATTGTTGAAGTTTCGAGCGGATCCATTTGCAACATTGTTGAACTTGCAACATTGTTGTAGTTCTGAGAGAAGCGATTCGTAACATTGTTGAACTTGCAACTTTGTTGAATTCTGCGGGGATCGATTTGCAACCTTGTTGAATTCCGCGATGAGCGATTTGCAACATTGTTGAACTTGCAACATTGTTAAAGTTTTGGGCGGAGCAATTTGCAACATTGTTAAACTTTTGAGCGAAGCAATTTGCAACATTGTTAAAGTTTTGAGCGGAACAATTTGCAACATTGTTAAACCAGGAAATATCACAGATATGAAGCGGAATTATAGGGAAATATCACAGAAATGAGGGGAAATTAAAGGGAAGTGTACCAGGAAATGGAGGGAAATTAAAGGGAAATATACCAGGAAACGAAGGGGAAGTAAAGGGAAATGTGTAAGAACATGAAGGGAAATTAAAGGGAAGTATACCTGGGAATGGAGGGAAATTAAAGGGAAATATACCAGGAAATGTAGGGAAATTAAAGGGAAATATACCAGGAAATGTAGGGAAATTAAAGGGATATGTGTAAGATAATGAAGGGAAATTATAGGGAAATGTACCAGGAAATGTCACAGAAATGAAAGGAAATTAAAGAGAAATGTGCAAGGAAATGAAGGGAATTTCCTTAGAATTTCGATACGTACCATGTATTTCTCGTGCCACCTGTTTGCATGTCATGTGCTCCTGATACCAGGAGTAAAATTAGACCAAAATTTCGATACGTACCATGAATTCCTCGTGCCACCTCTTCTCATATCATGTTCTCCTGATACGAAGATGTAAAATCTGACAACTTATAGTTACATGTCGGGCCGGTTGCCTGCTCATAGGCGCAAACGTGCCACCTCTTCGCATATCATGTTCTCCTGATACCAAAATGTAAAATTTCCTTAGAATTTCGTTACATACCATAAATTCGTCGTGCCACCTCTTCTCATATCATGTTCTCCTGATACCAAGATGTAAAATAGGCTAGAATTTCGATACGTACCGAAAATATGCCCCTTGAATTAGGCAACCTATACTTACAGATATATCGGGCCGGTAGCGTGCTCGTAGGCGCAAAGCCTCCACCTCTTCGCACATCCTGTGCTCCTGATACCAAAATGTCAAATTTCCGCCAGAATTTCATACGTACCATGAATTTCTCGTGCCATCTCCTCACATATCATGTTCTCCTGATACCAGGAGTAAAATTCTGACTAAAATTTGATACGTACCATGAATTCCTCGTGCCACCTCTTTGCATATCATGTTCTTCTAATACCAAGATGTAAAATTTCCTCAGAATTCCGATACGTACCTGGTAACCCTCAGGGGCTGTAGCGGTGTTTGTAGCTACAGTACGGGCTTAGCAACCCCGAGGTACCTGAGCTAGAGGGGAGCCAGCGGGCCCCAATAGATGAGGAGTAACTTACTCCGAGTAAGAGATACTGCAAACAGTATTAAAAGAATGCAGGAGTCATGTAAGACGGTGATAAGAAGAATGGAAATAAGCTAGTAATAAGCTAATAAGTAAGCAGTAGTGCAATAACTTTGTATAAGAAGTTACGCACTTTAAATAAATGAATGAATGAATGAATGAACGTACCTGGTATTCCAACATTAATATAACATAACAACATTATTTTAGGAAATATAATTGTTCACCTGCGATCACTTACTCCTTGAAATATATTATTTTTATATATAAAGCTAAAGATTATATATAAATTCGGTTTTATTGTAAAATGTACCCAAACAACCTTAATCGGTCTGAGCAATTGGAATCGCGACGAACGGACGCCTCGAGAAGAAATCGATCGGGTGGTCGCGTCGCGACGAAACGAGACGCGACGCGTTCGATGTCCTCTCCACGAACCTGTCGAAGCGAGCCGTGCAACGAACTCTCGTTTGGCGCCGCTTTAAAATCACGGGCAAACATACCACCCTGCCAGGCCAGCGGAAATTACCTAACAGCCTGTTAAGCGCGTTCGTCCGCGCGTGACTCTGCTTGGATCGAGCGAACGAGATGACTCCGGAGCTTCGAGGTGTTTCACCTCTGGAACGACGAGGTTCTCCCACTTCCTACATTCTTCGAATAGTAGGGCAGAATTCTAAATGGCTAGCCAGAGGTGGAACAATTTTATGATTTCAAGGAAATCTGGAGCATGAGGATTTTTGGATCCTCGGATTAGGAATCTGGTGTTAGAATTTCAATATGGATGTCTCGTGTGCGAAGTTTAAGAATGAGTTATTAGATTTGCATGGTTTGACTCACCTACTCAATCTATAACGTATCCACGTTCTCCAGTTGGTAATTAACAAAACTGAACCTGGCAAGGTACACAAACTCGTCAGGGATAAATAACCAGGTTGCGAGATTGCCAAAGTCTGCTCGATTCGCGAGCAATTTCAAGCTCCTCTAGCTGTTCGGCGAGTTCCTAGCCGCATTTTAACGAGACTCCGTCCTATTGGACGTCTTCGTCCGACAGGTATCGTCTAGACAATGGTTTCATGTTTGTCAAGTGTTTCTGGTAATTCCTTGCCCGCCGAATACGGATATCGTCGCACGGCAAACTTTCCGCGATTGTCATCCCTGAGGCGTAGTTTTGGCCTCGCGCAGAAAGGGTTAGGGCGAAAGGGAAGCGAGAGAGACGAGGACGGAGACAAATTCCGTGTTCACTTCTGCTTGGCCGAGCTCGTACCACGACCACACGGGCTTGGTAACATTGTTTCGAGAAAAGGGTGCGGATCGATGTCATGAGTGATTTAACGCTGCGTCTACAGTGGGCTCCTTTAAATTTACATTCCCCTCCCTGTCCCCCTCGCTGGCCAGCGCGTATTTTATCCGAGAGATAATGTCTTCCTGCCATACAGAGACGGGGTGGTTGATTCATTCGTTGCGACTTCATGAGAGAAAAGATTGGAGCGGTTTTTTATCGATTTACACTGCATGTGGATCCATGACATCGCGACATCTTTAGGGGTAGTTTCTGTGCTAGTTATGATAGTTAGATGCTCTGTGAATGTTCTATCTTTCATAAGAATTATTATATTAGATTTGACACCATTGCGACCTCATTACAGTATTAGCCCACTGGGTATTTTCACTCTGCAATCGCAGTCTCCGAGAAACATAGTAGAATAAATAAGCAAATATTAAAAAATTCCCTTCACTAAAAATGAAACCTCATAATACATACTCAGAGGAAATTTCAAAAATAGAAGTTGCCTACTCCCCATTCTACAGTTCAATACACCTAAACTAAACCTCAAAGAACACCACCTATACGTTCTAACTATCCCAAAATCAGACTCCGGACTCGTTGCTTTCGTATTCGACGACTCCCTGGCACCTCGACACTGAGAATTCCGAGAACGTCGTTGCTTACCGTCGTGTTGCTCGAGTTAACGGTACGTTTCACTCGTGCTATATGAACCGTCTTCGTGCACGTCGATTTACATAGCGTTGCAACGCGGGAAATTTCATCAGCGCTGACGTTAGAGATGCGGTGTACGCCGTTTGTCACTAATACGAATTCTAACTCGCGTTTTAGTGCCTATAAAGAACGATGGCGGGGCGGAGGGGACGCCACGTTTCGCGTAATACCGCTTTATCTCCGCGATTCCAGAGCACTCGTCCAAAGCCTTCGGGCGTTGCATCGAACGTAAACTGGAGTCAGAGATTCGCGAAAATCGTAAAGTGGAAGGCGTATTACGATCAATTGCGACTGGTATCTGGTGAAAAACCGATAACAGCCGCGGCACAACTGTTGTATCTGCCACGTTACCGACGGAAATGACAGTCTACACGTCTACAGACAGCAATAACGGCACCGCCCGTTCCGAAGCGTTCCCTACGCCTCTCAAATCACCTGAACATCCCGACGGGACGTCATATCCGATAAATCTATGCTGTTTCATTGCACCTTTAAACGAAATTATAGCTCCGGCGACTTTTTTACGGGCTCGCGAGACCCTGCGACCTGGAATTCCATCGTGAGTTTGTTCCCTAAGACACCGTTTAACGGTTAGTCCGCCGAGGTGATGGTGAATGACGGGCGATTAAAGAGCTTTTAAGTGAAACTGATTTTTAGGCAAGGTTTGGATCTGTTTGAGGGTCACGGGAGTGAGTGGAATTTATTTGAACATTTTGGGGGTGGAGGGTTGGAGGGTTAGTTTATTTAGAGTGTTGGAGTCTTGAGGGTTTTAAAGCTTTGGAGTCTTGAAGTTCTTAGATGTTAAAATTTTTAGGATTCTAGAATTTTGAATTTTGGGCATGTTTTACGAACATCTTGTATGTAGCGAAATAGCACAGAGGTTGCACAAGTTAAATAACATTTCGGGATTTCAGGTGGATAAGCTTAAACGATACTTGCCTGATCTTACTCCTGCCACTCACTTATCCAACCTCTAGACGCTACCAACACTACCTCGAGGCGCTTGTTAAACTTTGGTTTGGTTTAAATGTTCATTCTGAATTCTCCGACTCGCAGGAGACTGTTCAAACTTTGGTTAGTATCTCGATTAGTAAATGGCTGATCTCACAAGTGAGCTTGGATGAAAGTTTCCTCTCACAAAACACGGGTTCTACCTTCCGAATAAGAAAATGCTGCTGAAGAGAAAACTAGTGGTTCTCTGGAAGTTTGAGACATTAGAATTTCAGAACTGAAATCCAGAAAACCCGAACGCAAGAATGTTAATACCTGAACACTCTAAAATTACAGAATCTTTATACTGCTTATTTCAGGAGTCTAGAACTCCAAGACACCAGAATTCTAGAATCCCAAAATTTTAACATTCTAGAATCCTAAGACTTTAGAACTCTAGAACTCCAAGATTTCAACATCTTAGAATCCCAACTCTATTTTTCAAAGAGCTGCTGTTTCTATAATCTCTACAGTATCCAAATATAAGTAATTCTCTTTTCAAATATAAAACCTCCCCTTAGCAAACGATACAGCATCTTCAACCCTGTCTCTACCAGCTAACTTTTAATTAATCCTCAAGGATCCACACTTCCTGCCTCAGTTTTTCCTTCACCCATGTAGCAAACGACCTTCTCCTTCCTCTCGTCTAGGATTCAATCTTCATCCCCCGAAATAAATAGCCCTAAAAACATCAACCCTCGTTTGCTCAACGAAGATTCGCGGCTAGACTGCAAAAAACAAATCTACTATCCATCTTGGACCCTTCCCAAGATAGATCCTGATCTACCAAAAGGGAGAAGACCCTTCGAACAGGTTGAAGGATCAATCCACGCCGCCAGGTGAATTCCTCGCGCTGCTCGTTCCAGGAAGAAGGGGAGACAACGGCTCACGCAGCGCGTAACACGCGACCAGAATGCGTGTACGGTCAGCGGACATTTTTGTTTCGGTGAATATAACGCAACATGATGCATTACAACCGGCCGGATATACCGGCTGACGGTTTTCTGTCCTGAATGAATAATCGCGCCGGTTAACGCGACACGTTCGCCCATCCTCGTTGGTATTTCCACGCTCGTGTCTCTCGTACCCTCGTGTAAGTTTCTCATTACCAGAAGAGATCCCATCTACGCCGTTATTTCTTGTCGCTGATGGGAAACTTGAATTGTTGCTGCTCGAAAACTATGCTTGATGATTGACAGAGAGGATAGGATAGGAGTTCTGGAATTCTTTGATTCATAGAGACATTGAGGTGCAAAGGGGAAACACATCGTCTGAAATGAAACTGAAAACAAGTAGGGGGTGTGGAGGACCTTTGCGTAAAAGTTTAATTGTGTCAAAGTTTAATCGTGTGTGAAAGTAGTATGTATCGAAGATGAAGTGTAGTAAGAAATAGCGAAGTAGTTTGCAACCACTTTGTTTTCTATTACCGCTACGCGATCTTCGCGGTAATTATGCCCTGTGATTAATCACGGAATTAGATAACAAAGTACGCCTCATATGTTTTGGAATCAACTGACCGTTGTGGCGTACGAACCCAGAGTGACAGGGGAATTAAATTAATGTCTGATCGCGCTAATTATTAATTCCGTTCAAACACGTTCGATTGGGCCCGCGTGTAATTCAATGTGATCAATACTTCAACGCATGTTACGCGATTTAATTGGAACGTGTTTATATTGCGCGTATGTCGTTATGGTTTCACGTTTTACAAAAGAATGCAAGTATTTTTTGGATATTATTCGCGATACCTTTTCACGAAACTCCACCTCGAGATTCCACGAGAGTGACGCCTGTATCTTTCGTTTTCATTTTCAAAAAGAGGCGAATAAGCGGGAGATAATGAACGCCCGCGCGTGCAGTATGGCGTAGAGTCAAGTCGCGACGCGTGAATCAACGATAATTAATTTCCGTAATTTCTCGACTAAGTACGTTCGCCGTGTGCACGGCCGCAATTTATGAACGGGCTGCACGAAATGTCATCGCGCACTGTGCCAGAAGGGGAGACCCGCCGCGTGCACGTTTCGATCTTCATTCTCCGCCATTAATACACACTCAGGCCCAGTAATTGCGTGGCAAACTTTCGACTTTCTGATCGTCTCTTAAACGGCGACAGCGTGTCCGCCAAATAACGCCTCGCACGGCCGTGCAACAGCTGTGACGATTTAAGGGAGCTACGCAGATTTTCGATGGCTTGAAAAATGCTTGCTGCTATTGGAATCTTTTTTTCTTGGTTGCTTCTTTAATTGGTGAACAAATAGTTTCAAAAGATACCTATCTTAGTATACAGAGAAACATTTACTTTACGCGTGTGTTGAATTTCAAGTAAAATCAACCATCAATCATTTACTATATGTTTTTAATTCTAATGATTTGTTATGTTTGTCCTTCTTCTTATGTTTTTCGTTACGATAGCCTGTAACCGTAGAATGAACGATCGATAATGCATCACGAAAATTGTATAAAAAATTTGAAATCGACATGAGTTATGCTTTTCGTTTAATTAATATGCACGGAACTCCAAAACTTGGCGCCCCCCCAGAGCAGACTATCCCCTTAATACTTTCTCCCTCTTTCCCTAGTCTCCAGCCTGTTCTTTTTTTCATCCCTCGCTATTCTTCCGCGTCTCTCTCACCCTCGTTCTTCTTTTCATTCGTTTCGTTTTCCAGCCTCTCCTTTGTCTTGCAGTTGTTTGTCTTTTCACCGTTCTCTGTTTTAACACTTTCCCTTCCTTTGTGTCGCTTGACTTTACCCCAACTCCCGTCTCTCTCCTCGTGTTTTATTTTCCTTCTTTTGTGTCTCCTCCATTTGTCCTCTTCTTTGATTCTCATTCCGTGAAATTTAACGCTAGCGTTCATTCGGCAAACGTTTACACTTTATCATCCTTCTTTTTTTTGGATTCGCCGGAATCCTATTGTCTGCTTTTCGCTTGCTTCCAACTTTCACTCTTCCCTGGCTCCTCTTTTTTCGACGTTATTCTCTTTCAGTGTCAAGGAATGTACCTGTACCGAGTGTAATTTTAATCCTGTCTTCCTCGTAATTTATATTTCAAATGTGACTGTATTTTACACTCTTTGTTACGAATTCATTGTACTCGTAGTCACTGTATTGTTGACATCTTCGAAGCAAGGGGGCAGACTCATTTGCCAATGTAATTAGCCTTAATGTTGTCTTAATAATTGTCAGAATTTATAACAAACGTATTGTTTAACAACAGAGTTATTCCAGAAAGAAGACGAACAAGTTTAACACATCTGTTAAATGGCACTATATCTTAGATATCCTCGAAGCAAGGGGCTTCCATTTGTCAATGCAATTAGTATCAATCTTACCCTAATAATTAGAGTATATTACATACTCTAAATTAGATCTAGTAGCAAACGTATTGTTAACAATTGCGTAACTTTAATTAATCAAATATTTTGCTTGGTTCCAGCCAAGTCCAAACTTCTACCACAACACTACAACGAAAATAACACTGTTCAATAAAATGTGAATGGAAGATATTGTAAATGATCCTGAGAGACTATCCAACCATGGAACGAGCTTATGAATAATCCAATCGATGTAACGTTATTGTCCGGCAGGGGGCCAAGAAGTTTTTTGATAAAATTCAAACTTCCACGATATAATGCATACTATTCCGGCCTCGGAGGGTTATTGGCTGCGGGAAATACGATACCGGTGCCAAATGGGCTTCGCGATAAAAATTCGTTTCCCCGTCTGGGGATGGGCGTCGCGCAGGAATCGTCGGAGACATGCTTACAAGCCAGGAGACGGGCCAACGTGAAACGCTTCCGCGCCCTTATCGACGGAATTACATCTCCCACCGTCGAGAGTGCGTCGACAATAAAACGAGTTAAACATTTTCTGAAAGACGTCTTAATAATTTACTTGGTCTTAGAATTCATTTAAATAAACAATAAATCGCGATAAACGAATACTACAAAATTCCAGTCACTGAAAATGAAACCTCGTACTAAAAGAAAATTTCAAAAAAAAATTGCCTACTCCTCCATTCCACAATTGAATACACCTAAACTAAACCTAGAAAAACATTACCTGTACATTCCAACTACCCCAAAACCTTTCATCCTACCACAGCATCCTCGACGCTCCATACCCCCAAAAATTCCCACGAGTCTTATCATTGAAAATACCGCGATTTCCCACAGCCTGAATATTTCTTTTTTCCTGTTTGTTGCCACCACCGCGACTCGCAGCCCCTCGATTGTCGCTGGCATTACCATCACGCGAGATCGTGCCACGCGCGACACTCGCAGCCTCAGCTGCGTCTGTGTGGCCCCCCTCGCGCGAGCCACGGGCCCGTGAGAAGCGCATCGGTGCTTTTGTTGTTTCAACGCACAATGCGCCGCGGCGTCTCGTTTCTCGTGGCAGAATGCCACGGGCAACCCCCTCGCGGGATCGACCATGTCCTGCTTCCGAGATGCGTTGGACGTGACTCGTCGAGGGGGGATCGCGTGGCTCCGGTTCAACGTGCTCTCTCGCTTGTCTGCTTTGGGTAGCCTCGATACACGCGAACCACGCATCTGAGTTTGGCAAGCTTTTTTTGTCGGCGAACCTTGCCGCACGCTGGCTGAGAATCTCCTTCTGGAATTTACTCGCGGGGCAAATGCGGCGTGGGAGGCTCTCGATGCTTTCTTTATTCTCGTCGCTGACTTCTTTATTCCGTCTAGTCCCGTATAACCAGATGCATGTGTTGATCATTGATATTATTTAATGTATAGGACGTTGTATAGTTGCGTTCAACTTGCCTTCATTTTATACAGATGTTTCTGACGGTAAGAAAAGATGTAAGATGAAATTTTTGAAGGCCATATTTTGTGATATTTTAATGTTGCCGATATTGTAGATCGAGAAACAAATTCAACCATGTATCATATGTTGGAACAGTATCCATTGAATAATGTTTTCCTTGAGGCATACTTAAAATCACAGATCAGATTTTTATGTCTATATATTATACGCAAAGAAAAGAACAAATTCAAGCGTATATTGTATGTTGAAAATGCGTTCATTTAAATTGAATGTGTCCCTTGTGCCATGCTCGAAGTCCTGGTCGATTCTCCCAGCCAGGTGCGTTTATTAGCGGATAACGCGAACGATGCTCCAACCATTTTTTTTCCTACCTTTGCATAGATTTATAGTTACGCGCGTGGAAGAGGGAAAGCGAAGAAATCGATTTCTCTAATCTTCCGCGGCAAGTGCTGCACTATGGGACCATAAATTGCTGCCAGCCGTTACATCGAGTTACATGCCGCCAGGCGTAAAATAAGGAGCCGATAAGCATTGTTAATGGACCGTTTCCAGGCATTCTTTTATTGCATGGAACGATGGAAGAAACGGAAGGACTGGAATTATGATTGTTACGGTTGCATGTACGACCGAGGATGCATTGGAAGTACAGTAAGACCTCGACTTGGACGCGATTCTAATTTATGGCGACGCCGGAGGAAACTCGCAATCAGGGCAGGCAATCCCATTCTGGATGGAAAAATATTCTGAGAGGAATCGCCGTTCTGGACTAAGTTTCTTCGATAGCATTGTTTCGTGACAATGGAAGCAACGCGAGACCGCTGGGTGACTGGAGAACAGTCAGAAAATTAATACGATCTTTCCTGATCCCTACAATACATTTAGTATGTCATCTTTCTTGCTTCCCATAATACATTTGGTATATTATTTTTCTTGTTTCTCACAATGTATTTGACGTATAATCTGTTATGCTTGTTACAGTATATTTGCTACGTGATCCTTCCTCCATGCAATACATTTGATGTACAATCTTTTTTGTTCCTTGCAATACATTTAGTATATTACTTCTTTCTCCATACGATGCATTTAGTGTACACAGTCTTTCTTGCTCCTTGCAATAGAATGCACAAACAGGAACCAAAATATGTATAAATACATAATCTAAGACACAGCCTCGTATCTACCAATCCCCTTAGCCGGAGGTCTCATTCTAACCCGATAAATGAGATACAAGCTAGACCATATTTCCCATTATTCAACCTGTATGAAGTATTCATAGCGGCACGATGCAAAACGCGTCGTTTCCTTTTACAGTAGCCGAGAAACGAAGATTTATCTGGAACAGCTTTCGGTGCAGTCGCCGACTATACTGCTCTCCCGTGAATATAATCCTTTAGCGATTCGAACGACCTCTTACGATTTAATGTTGCAGCTCTACCTTCCAATATCCGTTGTAATATATCCGCTGGGTGTCATTTTCGACGGCGAGATTTGTCGCTGGGGAAGAACCAATATGTACGAATTGTTATCGACCTCTTCCCCGCAGGTCGCACATTTCGCCCTGATACGTTTCCGAAGAATGAAAGAGAGCTTTTAATTGATTCAACATCTTGCTGAACATATCAGATTTTAGTTGAGGGCTTTTCTCTGTGAATTTTTATGCAGCTGTGTACTAAGAAGTCTTGGATAGCGAGCAAATATACCATTTTATGGATCTGGAGGACTTAGAGCTTACGTTGACTTAAGAATATAGAGAAAATGGTGCATGTTGAAGGTCTTGAATATTTAGGAAGTATAGCACATTTTGAAAGGCTCGAATGTTTAGATGAAACGATGATCTTGAGTAGTGAAAAATACCTAATACCTTGAACTTTGAATAATTAAACGACTTCGAAATTCTTGAAAGCCCCGACTACCTCAACAACATACTACAAATACACATTAACTATCCATCATCGAAACCTCTCCCCTGTAAAAAATCCCCACGATTGCAAAGTCCACGCCATCGATCCCTGCTGCTACAGGCGTTCCAACTCTTGTTTAAGCCACGAGGATCTCGCAGAAACCGTGCGAATGCTTCGTCATCGGACAAACACAGAGATCCGCGAAACGTTCGATTAACAAATCCCGCTGATCCACGCAACACGGTCGAATTGAACGGACGGAAACGTAACCGTGGAGGTGCAAACGTAACCAAGGCAGAATTTCCACGATCCATCGCGTTCGATCCTCGCGCCGGATGCAAGGACACGGGGCCGGGGGTGGAGGATTGTAATCTCGGCTACCTCGATACACCCTGATAATATATCCGCGGGGCTGGCCACCTCCTGGTCGCGATACGTTATTGGAAGAATGCCAATATCGATGATTTACCATGAAATCCGCTAGTTATTGCGTGGGAAACGCGGTCTCATTATTTATACGTTATATCGCGTCGATACTTTTCCAGCGAGGCGGCTGCACGGAAAATAAAGTGCTGTCTGCGGCTCGGTGAAATAAGCGATTTTCGCAAGCCCTAACCATGAAGAGCGAGAGGACGATAGAGAGCGGGGAAGCAAAGGAAGGAGAAATCGATGCTGGACAAGCGCCTCGAATTATTGCCGGATGTTTGGCAACCGCATCGATTTACAAGCCTGGGTTCTCTTTTCCTGGCCTGACGACCACGCGGAACACGCGGAAATGGGCGGGGAGTACATTTTTGTATGGTTTTTTTTTTTACCATTTTCTTTGGATCGGGATTAAATAAGGTATAGGGAGAAGAGAGGAAGATTTAAAGAAAGAAGAAGGAAAGAGGGGGGAAAATATAATAACATAAGGAATTGGTAAGGTTTGACAAGTACTGTTTTGCAATGTAATTCTAAAATTACTTTTTGATACAGTATGTTAAGGATTTATAGGGTCACTCACATCATTGGTCATATTTTGCCATCGAATTGCATCCATCGAGCTCAATTTTTTATGTGTTTCTTAGACCTTATTATAAGAAGGTTTAATATAAAATTTTATTTAAATCCAAAATCAACCTTGGACGAAGTTGATACATTGTACAAGAGAAGACCTTCCATTTGAATACCATGAAGACAAACATGATTTTCGAACAAATATGATTTGGTGGAGAATCACTGTCCCCTCAACGAAATCATTTTTGTTTGGAAGTACGTCTTCATGGTACACAAACGAGAGGGTTTCACTTGGAGATCAACGTATTTAAATTTCATAGTGGTCCTCTATTATTTAACTATAGTAACTTTGGCATTTCTAGTAATACAAACAAAGAATCATTCGGTAGTTAGAGACAACACCAGATATAATTATGTCGAAGAAACAAGCTCTTAATATTTACGTTAATTGTAGTAAATATTTTTAAAAATATATTACATTTTAAAAGTTTGGAATATTTGCAACATTTTATAAATATTGAATATTTTGAACTTATACTACATGTTGCGTGTCTAGGATATTATCGAAAAAATTTGAGCTTGAATTGAAGACCAACAAAGTGAGTAATCCCAGGAAGGAGTAGAATGGAACTGAATAGGAGAAACTGATAAACAGTGACAGGAAGGAATCAACCTTCTCGTTTTCGTAGAGCCCTGATTTGGAATCTTCTGGTGAGCGCGTTTCCTGAAATTTGATCGTTGCTGAAGGAAGACAGGTCGACAGTTGTTTCGCTTATATTACGCCTTAGGGTACCTGCTACAGAATTGATAGAGGATTGACGGGAGCTTGCGTCGAACCTGGATCAGTCGTCGACTGGTGTTTGATTTGGGTCCTCATTTTATGGATATTTACATACTGAAGGCAGATTCTGCGAAGATTCTGGGAAAAAACTTCCGCTTCTGACGTTAAACAATTCATTGAATAATCAAATATTTCATAAATTCTTAAAGGCACCTCTTACATCAGGACATCTAAACGTAGAACACTCTCTGATAACAGTATATCGGTGCACCTTTCGTCTTTGTACCATAACGCACCTCTATTATTGTTTTTCTTTTACATTATTTTTATCTTTGTACATTAACCCTTCACACTCCATTGACGCTGCTACGTTGACACACATAATCTGCACCACAATTGAGTTCAAGTTTGATTTACGATAGAATAACGCGAATTAATGAAATAATTAAATGAAAGTTAAATTAAAAGTTGAATTAATTTTCTTGTTCTGTTCACCACATATTTAATTCCACTTGTGTTTATATCCTTGGTTCAATAAATACCTACTACTATTATTAATATTACTGTCATTTGTCAATACCGAAATATTTCAACTGAAAACACAAATGAGAACAGCATGAAAACTTTCATCCTACTAGAAACTACTATCCTGAGCCTATCCTTATTTTACCTTGGTTAATTTCATTCAAGAAGATCGCACATTTGGCCACGTATTGACTGATTTTTGTAAACTGGCTAAAGTCAGTCATCGTTGGGCGGCGTCGAGCAAAAAAACGTCGAGAGGGCTCGAAATTGTTTGAAATTGATTGATTCCGTGCGCGCCATTATGCGCGATCGACGAACGAACGCGCACGCTTTTAATCCGACCCTCTCTCTCTCTCGCGATATGTATTCCATATATTTTTCCATACCAATGACTCCGAGTGTTTTCACTATATGACCGTGCCAGGATTTAATTAAATTGAAACCCATTGTGCAAATACTGTAGTCGAGACTGGGAAATTGAAAGAGTAATTGATCCACCAATGGAACCTGGAATGAATCGCGCCAGGATTTCTTTTTAGCCAAGTTTTACAAAATTGTCCACGCTCAGTGGTTATTTGACGCGAACATTTCTTTACTCTGTCATTTATACGGCACGAATAATTTTAATTAGATAGATTTCAGTTAGATGGTTGACAATCAATACGAAGTTGAAGCATGTTGATCTACAAGAGAAGGTTTTTCGTTTGAGTACCATGATGACGTACTTTCGAACAAACATGATTTGGTGGAGAATCATTGTCCGTTCAACTAAATCATTTTTGTTTAGAAGTACGTCTTGATGATACTCAAACGAAAGGATTTCACTTGGAGATCAACATATTTAAACTTCATAGTGGTTCTCTATCATTTAATTCTAGTAACTGGCATTTTTAGAAATACGAAAGGGAAATCATTCGGAGGCTACAGACAACACCAGATATAATCGAGTCGAAGATATTAGCTCTTAATATTTACATTTTCTTGATACGCTGAATGTATCTTTACTTTTTTAGTGCGTTAAAGTATTCTTTTCTTTTAATCTGTACTTTAAATCTGCGCAGTTTTAAGCATATTATTTTCGCACAGCACACATTATTATTCTACACTTCTTACCTGGCCAATTCTCTCTGAAGGTGATGGACTCTGGAACGTGCTCTTTCAGCTTCAGCCGTAGCCTCGCGTACCCGAGCTTCGGCCTCCATTCGTTGTCGTCGTTCGCGTTCCACATCTCGTTGCGTAGCTTCTCTCTGCAACAAACACACCAATTGTCTGGTTAGTTAAATATGCATTTAAATAACTGCTGGACTCGTGCGCAAATTCGTAATTGTTCGTTCAATTATCGAGCTCTCGAATCAGGCTCTCGTTCGAGTACCATGGAAGCATATATTCGAATAAAATTAATTTGGTCAAAAAACCAGTCGTTCTCAAGTAAATTATTCTTGTCTGAACGTATGCCTTCATGCTGCTCAAACGAGAGGGTTTTTCTTGGAGAACAACATACTCTAGTCTCACAGTGGTTCTCAGCCATTTAAGATATATTATTTGGCTTCATTTAGCATCTCACTGTTTAGTTTAAATTTTTAGTGGACTAACATGTCTTCCAAACTCTGTGTCATATTAATCTCTCGTATTAATATTTCTCATACGTCTCGAATTCAATTCAGTTCAATCGGACTAGTTCACCCCTGCGTAATCGTGAAACGTCCCAGTGCCCTCCATACCCACACCCAGGAGCTCGTGCTCGCCATTTCGTCTTATTCAGATGCAAATTTCTAGCTTTTCAAGGATCATTGATCTTCCCTCGATGCACCCAGCACATCTTCCTTTTCGCAGATGTTCATCGAGTTATGCGAATTCGCTTCCTCCCCGTCGACGCGATAATTTCCAACGCTCTTTTCATTCCTTGAACTTCCACGGGAGTCCGTCGAACTTTATCGAGACATTGTCGACGCTTTTCAGCTCGGGCGAGCATGAGCTTCCAGTTTTATTGCCGCGGGGGGACGTCCGACGGGACGCGAAATGAATCGTAAAAAAAAAGAGGAGCTTAACGAGCAAATAAAACTTCGCTCAGGACTCTTCCGGGCAAATACATACGTGCTATTTACGATTCTCTTCCTGTCAGGAAAACGCTGCGATCTGCAACGATAACGGGGGCCCTCCCGTGGCTCTGGCTTCCGGTTACGTTACATCCGTCCAGGATTCGTTCTAAAAAGCGCCATTGCGAATTCCACGTCGACTGGGAACGAGATTTTTTACGGAGTCGAATCGGAGAGAATGGGCGAAGGCCATTTAAACATTTATTACACTGCAAAGTGTTTAAGCTTTATTTTTAGGCGTCGGTGCTGTTGAAGCTGTTGCTCAATACAAATTGTAATTAATACAATGCTGAATTCATGAATTTATCGAATGTAGTTTAGGTGTTGCTGAACGTTATTTAACAAAAATTGTAATTAATACGCTATATATAAATATATAAATTTATAGAATTTAGTCTACTCTGTTTTTACATCGTTAGTGATACCTTGATGATTCAACTTTTAGGTCCTTTTATTTTTATTTCGAAATTGCAGCTTACTGGATATTTTTCATTTTTAAAGTTTCGTTACTGTTTCAGTGTGCCTATTAAAAAATTTGGTTACCACCGACGTAAATTGTATACGATTCATCTCCGTGCATGTATAATTCACCGACTCTCCCACGCCGATTCAATGTAGAATCCGATACGCTCTCATATTGATACCACGGTCGGATTAATCTCGCCTTTTTCCGCGTTGGAACAAAAATAAATTGGTTCACGGAGAATTATTCGACGCAATTTTTATCGTATACCTTAATACTCGTTCGTGTAACGATTTTATTTCTATTTTTGAAAGCCGATGGAAAAACTGATTGAGTTTGAAAACGTGGCCCCAAACGCCTGTGTCTGACAGTGTCACGTGTTCCCACTGTTCGACGGGACGTCCTGTCGATGCAAAATGACGCGCTCCAAAATTACTGAAGTCTTCCACGAAGCTCGTTTCATTATGTAATTAAAGACTTTAGGAAATGGGACTTCAAACTTGAATTGTTCATAGAAAATTTGTGAAATCGTTATTGATATTTTTAGTGTAGTTACTTCGAAATTTATTGAAAAGGGAGTAGAGCCATTTAAAATTATTGTAGAGGGAATACAAATATTGGAAAGTATTGGTGATTCTCCCAAGCATTGAATTTATATGCTTGTTTACAAATTTGTTACACTTTGAAGCTACACAAATGACTGAATGTATTTGTAGAAAGATTGAAAAAGTTGAAGTTTAGTATTAAATTTTTAAAATATATAAAAATAAAAGAACAATTTTTCAAAACCCTTGGAGACTTTAATGCTCCTCATTAGTCTGCTCAAATCCAACTCTGTTTATGACTACCTAAAGCTAGTAAAAATACATAAATTTCATTTTACAATTTCCTCGATCCCCCTCTAAGGATTCAATGTCCAAGGAAACTTTATATATCGGTTCCCTCTTCGAGGAGCCAGGGAATTAACCGCTGTTCAAGGTCGTTGCAATCGAGAGGCGCTCTATTAAAGAGAGCCAGGTGAAAGGCGTTTAGGTGAGGGTCTGGACGAAAGATATCGCGGAATACAATCTGGTAAAAGCCGACTGACCACCGCGCGGAGGGCTTAAGGGATGGTCCTCACGGATTTATGGAGCCTTAAATCCCGACGAACGTTCTCCACCACCCCGGCCCGCCATTCTTCTTTTCTAGGGGAGTTGCTACTCCCTGTCGGAGCTGTAATGCGATCTTCTTGTCCTTCTTTGCGAGTTGCGAGTCGACGAAACGTCGGGCGAAGGAGGATTGCTGTGGAAGCCTGTTCGAGGGTCGAGGAAGTTGTCGCGTTTGACTTTGGAACTTTCGCTTTCTAGACGAGGATTTGAATGGATGCGGATGCGTGGAAGGTTAAAAGGAATTCCTCCGCACTTTTCCGCAGCTTGCCTTCCGCGAAGACCTTCAATTACTTTTATGGACGTCCAAAGAGCTTCTCCGAATAAAGAAATATTTAGAAATCAAATATATTACACGCTTGTCTAATAATTCTTCTATTCAGAGAGCTATCGAGTTAGTTTGTAGTAGGGTTTTCGATTTATCATGTTGTTATTTCGATTTTTAAATATTGGCAATATCTAGACTGCGGATCTTTATGCATTTATAGGAAATTTGAATGTACAAGAAACTACAAAATGCAAAACAATATGCAAGAATATAAAAAAGATTGAAAGTAAAGTTCATGTTAGAATATGTGCAGAATAAAATAAATTCCTATTTAGGTTCAATTTTTGTAGGCACGTTCGCGAAGATTTTATTTTGCATAAAGATCCGCGATCTAGTAATATCACATAACATGTGTATTCATAGGCTTGAGTCATCTCTAAATCTCCAAATTATTACAAATAAAAAACAAGAAGTTTCAACTTTCAGCTTTAAATATATGAAAAAGTACTCTACCTATTTTCCCTTATCAAAAATAGTATTCGCTTACAGTGGATTATCAATAAAGTTCTTCTCAAACTTCAAAAATTCCAAAGAAAATCCTTCTGTTCAATCTATTATTGAAAGCAGTTCATAGAATTATACTACCCTCTATATTTCTTATTTTTCTATCGGATGATATCGCAAGCCTTTGATTGTATTTGAATTTTATTCTCCGCCAAAATACATAGGAATGAATCGTAACATCGAGCCCGTCTTTCGACTAAAAGATTGCTTTTGTTTGAAACTCTGTCCCCGAACGAGATAACGTTAAAGTTTCACTTACGTGCGAAGGGAAAAAGATAAAGTTAAAGCCGGAAGAATTGAATTCCTCGCCAACGGGACGTCCCTCTCTTGCTTTTCATTTTCTTTTATTCCCTTCGATTCGAAACCCGCGCGCTAGACTCTTTCTATTATTTAATCATTCGAGTCAAGTGATTCCACTTATGTCCATCCTCTCTAGCACTCATCAACATCACTCCGCGGATTTCAATCATCGAACGTTCTAATTCACTTCAACGATCAATCCGATCTCTTTCATTCGCTTTCACTCGCAGGATGCCTCACGCGGTTAAGTTGTTTTCACTAGTGATTCCATTATTTTCACCCCTTTCGCTACCACCTCTTGGAATTACGCGCAGACCACTCTCGTTATTGAATATTCATGCAAAAATTATGGCTCTTTTATTTGCTATCATCCGCCAGAAGAGACCTTTCAATTTAGTTAATGTTGTAATTAAATATTATACTTGGAGAAGCTTTCTTTCCAATGTATCGACTAACTTTTAGGCTGAGTTAAGTAGTATCTTTGAGGTATGCTAATCCCTGAATTTTTAACATAACTAAATTTACGAGAGCTTTTTATAAGTAAATTTTGATTATTTTAATAACGTATTCCAACACAATTTACGTCTGATTAAACGACAAAATCCGAAAGGGCCGTTGGGAAAACATTTTAGTACAGCTATTTACAATTAATTAACAATCTACATATTTATAAAGGAATAATAATTCAATTACTCGCAAAAAATAATTCCGAAACGTGTGTTTAATACGAAACTGCGTCTCGTTTAATACGATGATTTCGAATCGAGCGTTTGTTTAATAAATTTGAACGAAAACACATCACTTGGCGTTGCAAATTCTATAATTTTCGTTTATTTTACGCGTTTAATCGCGCACAATACCAAACGCGCGAAACGGTTAAAAGCAAAGAGAAGATTCCGCGAATAAATAATATCGTTGCGAGCGTACAACTGTCGGCGCCGATAATAATCGGTTTCGAATGAATAATTCCACGTTGTATTTTCTCAGTCGTCGAACCGTCGAAACAAAGAAACAAAAACAAAATTCGATAGTTCGGTAGTCGTGTTAAGCCACCCGAGAGGGGAGGCTTAACATATTCTAAAACGGACAGCATCGCTTACACAACCAGCGTGTAGGGGGGCTCACGTCGATCGATGGTCGCACGTGAGTTTCATCCGTGACACGTGCATCGTGTGAAAAATTTACGCTCGTAACAAGATTCAACGGTGAACCCATCTCGAAAGGATTCGCTCGTCGATTGTCGCAAATCTTCCCAAAGCGTTTCGACGGCCTTTGTTCTTATCTCTTCATTTTCAACCTCCTATTATTCTGAATTTTGTTAATGTTGAAGGAGAGGAGAAGAGAGGAATTGAAAGGAGAGGCAATTTTGTGGTGACGTTTGTGAGACTTAAAGTGTGTAATTTTAAAGAAAATTTTAAGTTTTATTGGTGCACTTCGTTAATTTAATTTGGGAAAATTCTTTGTAGGAATTTTTTTATAGGAATCCTGAAATATTTGAACATTTGTTTCTTAAGATACAGGACTGGATATTTGTTGAAAAGTTTTGAGAATTTTTAAAGTAAAATTATTAACGTTAATTTCAAAATTGAAGAATATATCAGAAGTTTCCTCTTTGAGTATGAAAATTGAGGTATCCACGAGGTTCACTATTAATTATCAGTTTTCCTAAATTGTTTTATATTCATAGTCTACCAAATTTCAATATCTACCTATTTATACCTCAGAAATCACCACGAAAACAACTCATAGATTTGAAACTGATTTACTAAATAAGTTCAGAAAATCTTTTGTCGCTCTCTATGATCTTCCCAAGAATTTCACAAACCAAACAATCAAAAATTGCATCAATTTCAGCTAGCAATTAATTCCAAAAACACCCTATAATTCATCCACTCACTAATTTCTACCTTCGTCAAAAGAAAAAAAATTCTGCACTCCCAAAGGTAGCTTCCACAGTCGCACCTGGTGCATTTCCCGTTCAGACCGTCCTTTCACCTTCTCCTATTAATATTCCTGGGTTTTTTTTTCGGGCGGGCAGTGCACCGTGGTGCCCCGAGGCCCTAAGGATGACTTAGTGGCACGCGTGCGTATCATTCGAAGCACGTGCGCGGCGAGGAAGCTGCAAGAAGGCCTCTGTACGTCGGCCAATCGACGTCATCGAGTTAGCAGAAGGGGAGAATCAGAGGGGTTGCGTGATCGAGCAACAAATAATTAATGAACAACTGCGAGCGATATCGTCCGCGAGCCGTTACTCCCCCGCGTTTTGGACCATCGCGGAGCAGCGTCTCAATAATTCACCATCGACGAATTCCTTGCCCTCGAACGGATTTCCAGCGGTTCCATGTGCTTCGGTGGCATCCGGAAAGGGAAAGGAGAAGCTGGAAAGGCAGGTGAACGCGCTCCTTGGATCCACGGGATTGATAGCTGGGTCACGTGCCGCTGATCCTCGCCACTCGTCGCTGACTAGGAGTCGCGATAAATCTTGCAGGCTTCGCACCTTCCAGAATCGCAGGGGTGGTGCGAAGGGACCGTGAATGTGTTAGTCATTCGTCCTTTAGTCGCTTTATTACGAGCCTTCTCAGTGGCAATTAGCCACCCCTTGCGATATTACGTAACCAGCATTCGACGATTAGAGCGCGGAATGTTGGGTGAGAGAATATTTTTGGAGCGCTTTGGTATTTATCGTTATTTAGGGGTTGGTTTGATAGAATGGAGCGGGCTTCGATTTTTGTGAGAAAGGATTCTTTTTGTGAATCTGTATAGGGATGGAAATGTTTATTGTTATCGATGATTTGCGGTAGGGGTGTTGCATGTCTTGTTTCCGTGATGAAATGTTTAGAATTTAATGATAATTTAAGATTGAGTGAACATTTTGGATGTAGGTATCAATAGGCTTTTTGCTAGGACAACCAAAATTTTGTTATCTATTATTGAGATAACATTTAATGCTCATCGTTATATGAATTATGATATATTATATAAATATTAATCGAAACCCGATTCCAATAGACAAGATTAGAAGAATCTAACAATAAAGATTTATTTTACGTATTTAGGTTTCTTTAGAAATCTATCCTTCTTAGGTGAAATGCTCTGTTCGAGAAAATTATGTAGCCTGTTCTGACGCCACTACATTGTGTAAACTTAGCGAAATGTTGAAAGTAGTAACCTAAGGAGGACAGTATATAGCTCGATATCTAGGCTACCACGAGTTGCATATCGACCAATTTATCAATCATACAGCTATGAGAACTAAGAACTGTCGACAATTTAATAAATGTTACCAGGACTGTACTCGTTTCTCTATTTTAATCAAATTAAAAGTTGTAGCAAAAGCACTGCTGGCGATTGAGTAATTTTAACAAGATGTCCAACATACATGGATCCAACTTATTTGCTTTGTAATAATTAAAAATAAGTGTAAAAATATTCAGGACCTACTACTAACGGATAAAATTGATCTATTTTTACAAGAATGTAACCTAAATTAAATCTGCACCGTGAAATTTTAATAATCTACACAAATAAGATCCTCAAAAATTATACTAATCCTACCTAACCCTTTAAAACATATCTGTCACGTTCCTAAACAAAGTATCATTCCTCAATTTCCCTCTACACTCTTCCTCATTCGGTTACACCACTGGACCGTGGTAAAAAAGCAGAGAATAGAAGAATGCCGTCACCAGAATTAGAAATCACGTTAAAACTGGCAACAAACACTGGCCAGCGAAGGGTAGCCACGACAAACGATTAGAATCGCGGGGAAGGGAACCGTGCAAACAGTATAATTAGCGCCTCTCAACCTGGACACCACCGATGCAACACGAGCCTTGTGTACTTTTCCGTTCCACGAATCGATCTTGCCATAGTTGTTTGCCAATGGTCGCTCGGATCCAACCGAGCTTGCCTATCCGTGCGAAAATTCGCAACGCAGCTGCGATAACAGCGAGTCGATCCTCGATTAGCGTCGAGTGTGACCCTCACGGTGTTTTCCAAGCCTCCGCCGCTTCTGGGTACGATTAGGCTTGGCTCGTTATGCGAATACGAATAGTGTCGGGTCGTTGCACGCATTAATATCTTACCTGTTCGTCCCGGCGGTTGCCGGTCGCCTTTCTCTTCTGGTTTTGCGGTCCATTTTCTTTTCGATCGTCTTATTGTCACGGCGTGTAATCGTTTAGTTCTGACAAGCAGTTCTGCCTGTTGTTAAAACTCGTTATTAATTATTCGATTTGTAAATGTCGGACGTGACGATTGTCACGTTTTTGCTGTTTTAATAGAGAGTATTCCGATCGAATTTTATTTCTGTTCATTTTCTTATGATTGCTTTCTTTTCACCAGAGACTAGTTATGCTTCTATCAAAAATATTTATTAAAAATTGTAGTCATATTCGATATACTTTTTAGAATTAAAGCAATGCTTATTGGCATTTTAATTTTCCCTCAAAAATAATATCAAGCCTCTCTAATTAAATTCTATTCCTATTAATATTCCTATCAACAATAATTTTATACTCAGAGACCAGTTATGCTTCCACGAACATCTACGAAAAATTGTCAACCATATTGCCTCACCACTCTCCTAGATATACAAAGTGAAATAAAAGCGTCCCTCGTTGAAAAAGGAGAAAATAAAACGATTCGCTCTTCCATGGTCGTTCTAGCAAAGTCGTTGCATTCTTCGCGTACCACCGTCAACGATCCTCGAACGTTTCTTCTGGCGATACCGGAAACGCCATCGCGCAACCATTCACAGCGCATACCAAAGAAATTGGTGCGCCATCGAACGATTTTCTCGAGCACAACCAGAGCGTCGATTTCCTCATGGTTTTGCTCGATTAAGGTGTAACATCGTCTCACGAAACAACATCCACGTTATCATACTTAATACGCGGTTCTGTGTAACGACGCGCATTTTCGCCGAAGCGTGGCCTTTATCAGCCTCATTCGGGACGATAAGTCCTCGCGAAAGTGGCCTTAAATAATACCACGGCGACGCTGATCGTCGCGGCGCACGAAACTTCAGGGATTCTTGGTAAAATGTCGCTGCTTTCATTTTTCAGATAAACGAGAATATCTAGAATTATCGCGAACAGGGATGGACAAAAGTTTAGTCGAATAATGAACGATGAATAAGGAAATCTCTCATCGAACTTCTCATCGACTTTATCATAAAGAGACGAAAAACTGTTTATCATTTATTTGCAGCGGTTTAAGTTAAGTTACTTAGGAATTAATTTCTACACTTGGTACTGAACCCTTTGCGATCCTATGTCGGGTGAGGCTCGACAAAAATGTACTGGAATCAGAAAATTTGGAGTGCAAAGGGTTAAAAGTGAGTCGAATTCAAGAATCACAACGTCAAAATTAAATCCATGGTTGCCTCCAAGACTGCAAAGTCTACCACTATTCGACATTTCAATGTTCACTTTACTTTAGCTAATAACAAAGGGATTAATTAAACAGGGGCGCCTATGTGTATCGGAGATGTTGAAACAAATGAAACCACGATGTGGGCCACGAATAAAGGTAAGCTTGAGAAACACTGCTCCATAGAAATGTAGCACAACAAAGACAAAACCTATGCCAGCCAATAATATAACGCTCCTTTCAACGGTATTTCGATTTCTGCTCGGTTTTCATTACGGCTCGACAATGGAGGCCGGAGGAAACGAGCGCATCGACGCGAATCGACGAAGTGTGTTCGAGATGCACGGGGCACGATCCAGATCATCAAAGTAAACTCCGAGTTTTACGGACGCGAGGCGTATGAATGCTTCATTCATCGGCGCGGAAAGCGCGTGGTGAATGGGTGTCTCTCACGAGCGCAGATATCTACGCGTTGATACCTGCGGGAGAGCTTAAATGGCCCATGAATTTTCTCGTTACCTTTTTTCACCCTTTCCTTCCGTTCCCTGTCTGTATCGCCTCAGATCGGCGCCTTCGCGTTTTAAACGTCTTCTGAATTGAAAGTCAGCTTGGCCAAGCGTTTGGATTATTCCGAGGCTATGAGTAATTTATCGAAGGGCTCGTTTAAAATTTATTCCATATCGAGAAGTCAATTGGAATTTATGATGGAGATTTCTACGCTTTGTAATTGGGTTTTTAATATTTTGCATCTTTAACTTTCCTTCTTCTTGTTTTTTGTTTTTATATTGCTTTTTGATACGGCGCTATTTTATTTAATTTTATGTATTGTGATATTTTATATTATTTTACATTTAGTTATATTATGTGCATATATTTACGTTTATATATTATGGTATTTTATAATATAGAATTTCTAGAACGTTTACCTTGAAGAGGACCACGTACAATTGGTCTGAACGTGGAAGTGCATGTAACATGCAATTAAAAAAGTTAATTAATTAAGAAATCCGTAATGAAGCGAAACAACATTTACTAAAAACGTATGAATACATTATTTCACAAGTCCAAGTATCCGAAGCTGAATAATTAACGTGATTGTAACTCTATGTAGCTTGAATTTGTACTGCTCTTCTAAATCGTGTACCTCAAAGAGATAAAACCAAACAAC